>NC_047650.1:34150663-34257958 GCF_902201215.1 Prunus dulcis | reverse complement strand
TTTTAGCTTTATTTTTTTAGTAGTGTTTATAAATCTTTGACTTTTCATATGGATTTATGCTTCTACTAAAACTGTTGACATTTTTTTTTGCAATTCCAAGTTCTTGCAATCACCACATCTTTCGTTAAAAACACAATAGGACAAGCAATCTCTTGATTATGGTTGAATATGGTTAGTATGATGTACTTCTTAAAATTATATTTGTTTTACAATTCCATATATCCTTTTTGGTCATTTTATATTAGGGTAAATCAGTAATTCAATATATATTTTTATAGTAAGGTGTACTCAGTTAATTTTAGAGTTCGTTTAACAGCACTTAATAAAAAAAAATTAAAACTAAAAGAAAAAGAAAATACATGCAACCATACCCTCTCTGCGTTCTCCCTCTGCCATCGCCTTGCCCTCGTGGCAACCCACTCTTTGCCTATCTCCTCTCTCTCTCTCTCTCTCTCTCTCTCTCTCTCTCTCTCTCATTTTGGTTAATTTCGTCCCTTCTCGAGTGTTGCTGGGACTTGGGCTGGTGTGGATCTTGGGTAGGTATGAGGGTGGTTGTAACTTGTATGGTGGCATTGGGCTTCGGGATGGTCTAGGTAGTGGGGTGGTGGCCTAACTGAGAGGATGCTGCGAGGGAGAGAGAAAAAGAGAGGATGAGAGAGAGAGAGAGAGAGAGAGAGAAGGGGTTCGGAGGGGGAGAGTTGCAATTTTTCTTTATGTTTTTTATTTTTTTAGTTTTCTGATTTTTTAGGATCCAAGTCATATACCTGCCACATCATCAATTTAACATAAATTTTGACAAAACCTAAACGGCAGGTCCAAATTGATGTGTGAGGTGTAATATAAAGGGAGCTTTAGTGATATACCCAAAATAGAGACTGGAATTATAAAAAAAACCCTACATGAAACAAATTTTAGAAACATATCCAAAAACCATTTACTACATACAAAATGAGTGTTGAATTTCCTATAAATTACATGATTGCCACTAATTAACTTAAAAGAAGCCCAATACAAAAAACTCAAAAAAACCCAAAACAAGCCCAACCCATATATATATATATATATATAAACGAAAACCAAGGGCATGCCCCTACGACCCTTCCTTCTCCATCTAACCTCTGCAAACCATGTCATAGAAGTACATTGTTAATACCATTTCATAGAAGTACATTGTTAATACCATTTCATACTCAAAAAAAAAAATATTTTTAATACCATTTCATACAAATAGAACATTGTTAATACCATTTCATACAATAAACCATTGTTAATACCATTTCATATTAAAAAAACCCAGCAAGACATCCGATATCCTTTGCAAAAGCCACCTCTAATTGTCTACAGTTTCACCAGATACAATCGCAATGGCAAAAGGAAATACCTCTACAAGAAAAAAAAAGAAAGAAAAAAAAGAATTGTTAATACCATGTCTTAGAACTATCTTCCTAGTAAAAATCATAGCATATCATAAACTTCATGTGCAAAATTATATATAGAGCAAAATATAGAGCATGCTTTGTTACTGAAAATATGTTAATATTATGTCATAAAAGTACACTATTAATACTATGTCATAGAAATAAACTCAGTTGTAGGGTATGAACAGTTGTTATACCGTTCATACCACTTACTGGAAGTTAACAACTACATCATTTCATTTGTATAATCGGTACGATAAAAGTATACAACTCCATACCACTCAAAATCAATTACATCATTTCATTCGCATAATTAATTGATCTTTCATCACTCCACATACCATAAACATTGAATCGGAGCGACTCCAACACATACTGCTCATCATCATTGTGCTTGGTGGTAACAATGACCTTATCTACAACAAGATATGCACCAGCAGCCAAGGCTTCCATAAATTCCTTGGTGCCAGACCTTGCAATGGTACCAAGGTTGTTCACCAAATCTGACAATACGAAATAACAACAAAATAATTCAGCATAATAGAATAATTAGAACAACACAGATAACAATCATAAGCCCAAAGAGCATAACTGATAAGGTGAAATAGTACATAGAATTTGAATAGTCTGCTATTTCACTACAAACTACAGGTATAATATGAAACCATTCACTCCCCGCGTCAAAATTTCAATATAAAGTTATGGTAATGTTAAGTGGTTACATATATTGTAATGTTAACTCGTTACACAATGAAGTAAATAAAATATCTCTTTTTTTAGGACCTCCATGGACCTACCAATCTCTATGAGTTTGCACACAGAGAGATAGATAAATGTTTAAATGACAATAATTATACTAAAATTGTTGCTTTAAAGGTCATTTTTATGTGGTCAACGGATAAATATGTAGAGATTAATATGGGGCACCAGAATACATAGTAGCATGGCAAAGCTAGTAGTGTGATACATTATTGAAACTTTATTCAAGAAATCTCAGAGGATTCTTTTTCAATTTTTAACTGATCCAACAAAAGTTTCTGGAGAGACAGAGAGAGTGTTTCAATTTGTATAAAAGATCAGTCCCACACATACACACGTATGCACACCAACCCAACTCTCTCTCTCTCTCTCTCTCTCTCTCTCTCTCTCTCTCTCTCAATAACAACCAAATAAATAAACATACATAAGAAGAAGAGAAGAAGAAGAAGAAGAAGTTTGGTTTGGTGCAAGTCCCCGTGTGCTGTATAGGAATATTTAAAATAAGTTGTTCCTGGTAGAATCTATTCAATATAAAGTTTTCTACCAATACATATTCTTAGTCTGAATCACCCTAGGAGAGCAATCTCTTCTTTCTCTCATGAAAAAGGCAAGGCAAAAGAGAAACAAAAGACATAACCAAAATGGGGAAATGATGGTATTTTTTCAATAAATATTGAGCAATCTAAGACAATCATCAACCAAGATGCATATTCGTTAGAAATTAGGAAGGCAAAGAGCATGAAATTCAATAGTTAATACTAGCACCATATACAACTTCAGCTTCAGCTAATGTGACGAAATCAATCATCATCAATAAAGTAAGGAGCAATGGCAAAACAAGGCAAGGCAATAGGATCTCAATTATGACCAGGAACTAGAAAGGAAGGAGGACTACTGACTGACGGTTGAGACAAAAGAGCTGCTGAGCTGAGCAATGATATCGGATTCATGGAGAACTGGACTCTGGAGCAGTTCGTAAGTGAATGTCCGCATCCATATCCTCCGCCGCCACCTCTGCCACTATAACCTCTATTACCACCACTGCCGCTTCCACAAGACTGGGCCTCGTCGACGGTGATGTTATGGCCGTCGAGGTTCTGGTCGTTCATGCCTTCGATCGCGTCCCTAATGACCTTCTCGTTGTTGAAGGTGACGAAGTCGAAGTCGAAGCTCCTGGACCTCTCGGTCGTTGATGATCTGGAAACACAAAAAGAAACCAAATCAAATCAGATCCGTCCATCAAAACAAAAACACTGGAGTATAATCAAACAAATACACAATAATAAACAAAAATGGAAAGGAATCATCGATCTTCAATCTTTGGGAGAGAAAGATCAAGTAACATGGAGAAACAGAAGATCAAGAAGCAGAGAGAGAACATGCATCAAACGGCTCTTCGATTCGATGATCTCACCAAACGGAGAAAAGGCCCTCTCCAGCGCATCATTGTCGATAGCCCAGCCGAGCCCTCCGACGAAGCTTAGAATGATGAGGTTGAACAAAAACTGAGGTGGAAGAACAAAAACTAAAAATTGGGGTTGAAGATGAAGATGAGAGACTGGAGGTCGTGAAATGGGTTCTGATCTGGTGTTGATTAGAATTCTAATTCTATGTTAAAAGGGTAATAAAGGTATTCTTAATAATTAAATTAAATAATATACAGCTGTCGATTTTTGAGTTTATTTTGGGTGTATTTATATACATTAAATAGTATAGGGTATTTTTATAGTTTTATGTCTAGAAATAGGTATTTAACTAATAATTTCTAAAAAATACATAAAAGAGCAAAGATGATGCTAACCTAATGGACCATTTGTAATAAAAACCCAAACGCAAAATCATGTTTTAAGCGCTACTAATTTATCATAAACGAGTAGAAAGTGCTATTGATCTTGTTGAATGTATTAAGATGCAATGAGTTTCAGATGATGAGAGATATCAGACTTATTTGAAATTACTTTGACATCAGTAAAAAACAAAACAGTAAATCTATTGACACAGGACAAAGTTTTTACATTGGGTAAACAGCAGCACAAAGATATGGGGCATCATAAATTCCAAGTATGAGAGAGCAAAGCCGATGATGATTTATACATTTTTGTCAGAACTGAATCAATGTGGTCACCACTCAACACGGCAAAGCAGAGAGAGAAAGCCCTCTGTTTCTCAAAGGCTTTGGAAGCTGGGACTTCTTCACGGGGTTACTTAAATATTGAGCTTTGGCTACACCTTCAGACTTCAGTTGTTAATTTGTAAGCACTATTCATAATTCATGGTCCTGTGTTATTTTTTTCAGTCTGCAATGGTCCTGTGTTGGAAGTGGCTGGCTGAACGAGGGACCAACAACTTTAGATGAGGCTTTAGACATGTACATTCAAAGTTTTGTTAATAATTTGTGGTTGTTTGCTCAAAGTTAATAAATTTTATATTCGACAAGAGGAGGTTATACACTTCGTGACATGCAAGTTTTTTTCCACACGAGGTAGGTTTATGTTGGTAATATAATAGACAATTAGAAAAATGCTACGAGCATCCATCCACACGCGAGTTTAGTCGTCTGCTTGCGCATATCGCTTCAATGGCTAAGAGTCGTCTGCTCAACACAATCCCAGCTCAGGAAATTATGTGGTGAATGTAAAATGCATTGATGGGTCCTAGGGACAACAGCCTTGATTGATGGTTTATATCCACCAGTTCTTGTCAAGTATAAAAGGGTCCAAATCTGGATTGGAATTTCATCTCCAAAACTGGTGTCCCTCAAAATTTTGCTAAAAAACAAGCATGGATGGCATTTGATTACGTATGCTTCTTTTTCTATACAGGGTAGCTTCGGAACTTGATGAATAACTAATCTCATTATTGCGCACGAGGTACAAATCTAATGGCACAGATTCATTCAATTCAACCACACACACTGATAAAAGCTCTGAAGTGTCTGTCATTATTGATCTGATCCCCCTTCCAAAAAAAAAAAAAAAATCAAGTGGTGTGTGAATTTCATGGAAGAAAATTATCACTCTCACCGTCACGAACTTACCCCATAATAGAAATAACTTGTCCAGCAACTTCTGGCTGGGTGTGCTAAAAAATCTTTTTCCTCTAAACACACCCAAAGTAGTAGTATCTTTCTGGGGAAATCTACAAAACCCATGTACTGTTTTTAAGACGAGAAAAAGAAAAAACAGAGCACTCTCTAGCGTGTTAAAATGGAACACCCAAAATTTCCACAAAGAAAAGAAAACGAAAACCAAGTATTTCTCATACATGCAGAGAGAGAGGAGGCCTCTCCCAACAGTTGCCCTGTCCGTTCCGTATGTATCTGTCAATCTTTTAAAAAAAAAAAATAATAAGTTTATGCATGCAATGCAACTCAGAAAAGTTTTTTTATATTTAATTTTTTTTAAAACATAAATCATAATTGTACAAATTACCTGGTTTTTGGGAGGCTCATGAAACGAGGCTGAGGTCCTTCCCTTTTTCGTTTGAGCTCTCCCTTTGTACTCTGCCTCTGCGCTCCACGTTCCCTCATTGATACATATACATCTACAGAGTTGGGGGGTGAAAAAGGAAAAAAACAGAGTAGTCTTTCTGCATTATGAAGCTGGCATTCAATTTCTGAAACCTCTCTTCATACACTTTTCAGAAAATTTTCATTCCTGCAAACACTGCCACCCTGATCACCTCTCTCTCTCTCTCTACCATATATTTACTTTGATTTTTATTTACCTCCCTACGACTTGTCTGCTCTCATCTAGGTTTGGTGTGGTTGCGGCCGCTTGCTCTCTTCTTCTCCACCCACTTCTGAAAAATGGGCAGCACTCAAAATTGCTCCTGTTGGCACAGAAATAGACATCTAATCATTTTCATCTTCCTACTCTTGGTTTCAAGCTCGACCCATCTGAGATTCATGGCTGAAGGTTAACAACTCCTCCCCCATTGTTCAAATTCATTCGCTAATGTAACCCTCTTTGTTCAAAAGAAAAAGCAAAACTAACATGGGTTCTGTTTCTTTTTTTCTTTTTCAGGTGCTAGACTAATTTCAAGCAAGCTTACTAAGGCTGCTCCGGTAAGACTTCATATTATATATATATATATATATATATATATATATGTATGTGGTATTGCTAATTTGCATAATAAATTCTCCTATGCGGATGTCTGGACATTATTATATGTCTATACTATTGCTAATTTGCTTCTTTCTACCAGTTGAATATGAAGTCTGCAAACTCTATACCAGAGTGTTAATTGATTCCTGACTGAGTTTTTATAATTATATTTACGCAGAGAGGTCATGTTCTTGAGGAAAATGAAGCTGGGGTGGTGGTCAACGCACGTCAAATAGGATCAAGACCACCAAGGTGTGAGAGCAGGTGCAGTGCTTGTGGGCATTGTGTGGCAGTTCAGGTCCCTGTTTCCCCCCAAGTCCAAGGCCACAGTAAAATCAGAAGCCATGGCAGCCTCCCTGATTCCACCAGAACAAGCCCCAAGAATGTAGCTTACTCCAGAGGCGATGACATTACAAATTATAAGCCTATAAGCTGGAAATGCAAGTGTGGGGATTTGCTCTTCAACCCTTGACTGTTTTTTATCCAAGTATTAGCCCATCCATGTTTAATCTTCCATTATTTGGTAAATAACAATTATGAATTGTTAGAGGGAAAAAAAAACAGAAAAACTTTTATCTGTACACTCTTATGAAGGTTTCTTTCTTTTTTCTTTTTTTGGGTTCTTCTTGGTATTTTTGGTGTGAATGTGTTCTGTACAGAAATAACAGTTGCTTATTTCTCCATTTTTTGCAATTGACTTTTTAGTTATATTTTTATTGGGACATTCTCCAGTAAGTATTTTAATTTATGTTATGGATTATTTATATACTTCTAATATTGGCCATTGGATTACATTCATTAAATGTGTTGATAGTCTCTTAAATGGAATCCAACTGCCGAAATTATATGTAACCAATCATTAACTTAAATACTTATAGGAGAATGTCCCTATTTTATTAATTTGATAAAAGATGATGGTTAGTAAAATGAGATTATAAATAACAAAATTCTAAGGGCCATTTTGGCGTTGCTATGCTGTGAAAATAATCTTAGTCGGATTTGCTGTGAGATAAATCAGCTGTGAGAGAAAGCAGTTTGACGTTTGGTAAACTGTTTGTTAAAAGTGTTTTTGGTACAATAATCAGTTTCTAAATGTTTGGTAATTT
Source organism: Prunus dulcis (assembly GCF_902201215.1). Taxonomy (NCBI): domain Eukaryota; kingdom Viridiplantae; phylum Streptophyta; class Magnoliopsida; order Rosales; family Rosaceae; genus Prunus; species Prunus dulcis. The sequence continues at coordinate 34,250,566 of NC_047650.1, read as the reverse complement.
ATTTTTTGCGAAAGTGTTGTGAACTGTGTATAATGACTAAAAAAGGGATTATATTAAAATGGATTTTCTATTAAAGTGTTTGATAAAAGAGTAAGCACTTTCACTTTATATATATATATATATATATATATATTTGTATCAAATATGTTTCCAATCCATCATACACTAAAAATAAAGTATTATGTTGAAAATTAAATATTTGTATCCAAATGCTCTAAACTAATGTTTCAAGTTAAATCCAATATATTCCATTAAAAATAAATTTATGTCAAAGAAACAAAGAAACAAAAACAGGAACGGAAAAAGAAAAAAAAAATCAACAGCAACAACTATTGAAGTTAAAACTCTAGAAATTAAAGAGAGAGTGAGGAATGAAATTTATAGTTAAAACCCTAGAAATTAGATGGCGTGAATAAGCAAAGGGATGCAAAAGAGAAAATGCATGAAGAGAAGAGATTGCGTGAAATAGATTGGGGTATTTTTGAAAGTTTATAAATTTCATTAAACCCAGCTTCTCTTTGAAACTGATTCCGACATAATTAGAAAATGAAAGCACCTCATTAGCTACTTTCCCTTATAACTTTCTCTCACAACAATTTTTAACAATAAGTGATTTTCTCATAGTTTACCAAACGAATTGGGCTTCCCAAATTTAAAAAAAAATCACTTATTACCCCAAATAAGAAATACCAAACGAACACTAAATGAAATACACAAAAATATTACTAAAATAACTGATATATGAAGGAATATCCCTATTTTGGGGTGAAGGTATGTGTAAAAGAAAAAATAAAATAAAAGTATCTCACAAGATAGTAAATAGAGAATGCCAAATTAATCTGCTGTATTATTAATTTTGTAGGAAAAGACTGAGTGAGTTTTTGATGCGGAAGTGACGACATGGAGTAAGATAATAAATGAATTGAAGATGTCAGGTGTTCGAAATGTATGTCAGGGCAGTTCTGATGCGTATCCCACAAGATATGTTTCCATACAATTATACAAATTGGTACACAGAGAAAGCTGAAACCCTGTTGCTGTTCCATTTTAGACACACCCACACACCTCGAATGGATAAATACATAACACTTGCACTGTACCCTTCTCTACTTTTTTACTATACCACACTGAGAAACACTTGTTTATAACAGAGATAACACTATTTTGTTATTTCGACTAATCGCAATATGACATAATTGATAATTTTTTCACTTGATATATCGTGATTGGCGGGTATAGCAAAACAAAATTATTCCTATTTCACACTAGTTTTTCTGCACCACACCACCCACCCCAACATGATCTCATATTTAATTTCTTGTTTTCATTTAGACGTGATGTAATATCATATATCACATGATTCAGTCTGGTTATTTATTTATCGTGTCCACTGCCCAATTCGATCCTGCTGCACAAACGTTAACCACCTTTAATCAGTCTGTCACTCAGAATTATGGGGAAAACGAGTACGGATCTGGCCAAAATACGTTTTTTTATATGTAAAGGTACTCGAATACGGGAACCGCCTGCTTAACTAATCTAACTCGTATTTGCGCCAAGGCACGTTTTTAGTTCCTGTAACTTTCGCAGAGTTCCCCTTTGATACTAAGGTTTTCAATTGCCTCCAATTTACTCCTTGTAATTTGTCATCTGATTGGTCATGTGCATTGCAGGATAATAAGAATTTTATACAGGATCGTACCACTCGACCCTTATATATATCATCAATTCATAAATTGTATCATTCATGGTCAGGGTTCACAATTTAATAAAGCATTAGCGCTGCATTACATCAATAGAAACAGTACATGTAAAGTTCGACCGAGTCAGATTAGGCCTAACAACTACTGCTAGGAAAACGAACCTGGCATCAATCACAACATGAAGCTCTCTGAAGAAAGAAAACTAGATTAGTATATTCAGCGCGGTACAGCAGCATACATTTGACTCGAGTCATACTGAGGATAACCAGGCTGAGGTGAAACTGTTTTCCCATAACCAGCTGAAGCAGTTGGCGCAGCTCCATAACCAGCAGACTCTGGGACTGACTGATCGTAACTTTGTTGGGTTGTTGGTTGGGCATAACCTGGCTGCACAGCTGCTGGGGCACCATAGGTTGATGCTGAGACACCTCCATATCCGGGGTCTTGAGACCCTTGGTACCCATAACCTGCTGCGTTTGGTGCAGACTGCTCAGTGTAACCTTGTTGAGTAGATGCGTATTGCGTGTACCCTGCAGTAGGAGCCACTTGTGCATAGACGGGTGCCTGCTGCGCACCAGGCTGGCCATAACTGACCGGTTGTCCTCCTTGCTGTGGATATCCTGAGCCAGAGACAGGCGGTGGTTGATTATACCCATCAGTTGGGGCAGAACCATATGTAGGATAGGTCTGCTGTGCAGGCACACTAGATGCATACGGATATGGCTGTTGGGCTGGAACATTCGGACCATATGATTGAGCTGGTGCAGCACCCTGATAAGTTGCGTCTCCTGGTTGACCAGCCCTAGGAGGGCCGTAAGACTGGGGGGCTGGCCCCTGTGATGCCATGCCATATGATTGTGGCTTGCCATAATGCTGCTGTGGACCATAACCTGGCTGAGCTCCAGTTTGTGGATATGGCTGAGAAGTCCCATGCCCTCCATAGGGATGCTGTGTTGGAGCATGATTATCGTATTTTGGTTCTTCGTACCCATGCCCATAGCTATGTTGAGGAGGTGCAGTCTGGGAATAAGGTGCTGGATGCCCATAATCTGGACCATGTGGCTGTCCATAATTGTAATTTGCTTGAGACGGGGGTGGGGCCATTGTAGGGTTAGGAGAAGGGCCAGGAACATGAGAAGGAACAGGAGCAGAATGTTGGGCAGATACTGGGGCATCAGGTCCTTGTCCACTGTAGTAATCATAACCACCACCATGCGGAGGCATCCCCTGCATGCTAGGAGGTGGCCTTTGCTCCCAACCAGATCCAAAGCCACTTCTTGGACCCATATGTTGAGGATAACTTCCATATGCAGGAGGGTAATGAGGATTATGGGATGGATATGGTCCTCGTTGCGGATAATCATAGGTAGATTGCTGGGGTAGATGAGGCCCTCTTGGACCCCATTGAGGACCGCCTTGTCCATGGGGCCGATAACCCTGAGGGTTAAAACCACTGGAGAGAGGTGATGGCCTCACAGTCTATTCAAAGGAAATCACAAAACGAAACAATCAATATATAGAAACAATAGTTCCACATTCAAATTGTAAAATGAATGGAGAAGTTGCGGCTCTAGCCACATCTCCTGTTCTTAAAATTTGAGGGGCTCCTGAGCATCGTCTTGACTGAATGACATGAACGGATATAAGTAACAAGGTTACTTTAGCAAAAAATACAATGTCAAATTACTATTAACAACCATAACAGAAAATTTATGTCTGAGACTACAAACTGTTCCTCTAAATAGAAACAAACTACTCCAAATCAAAAGGGCTGCAAATATAAGAGGCAAGTAGTAGGGCATCAAACAACTCATTATATGAAAGTCACCAAAAAGTATACTCTTGGGTCTTTCTAAGTTCAAAGCTCTAAGAAATTTATCTGGCTATTCTCTCCCTTATCAACCAAGAAGAAAAGAAATTTGACATACGGTAAGTAAAATTCATGCCAGAGATATACTGCAACCCCTTTGGCAGCTTCCATCCATGTATCTCAGTAATGCCCCAGTCCAGAAGTCCCAGAAGTCCCATTCAATTCTAAGTTTCGCCTCAACATTGCTCACTATTTCCTCCCTTTCTTTTTGGAATTCATATAAAAATTTCTTGAAGTATCTTTAAAAAATCGACAAGTCAAGATGAAGCGTGGGTATCTATAAGGCCACAGCATTAGACTTACAGGGGCATTAAGAATTCAAAAGTGTCTACCAAGAAACATCATAGATTGATATTTCAGCTCTTTCAATGCATACTAATTCTACTTGATGTATATATGCGGCATATTTCAGCATCAAATCAAGTCGGGTCAAATAGGTAACAAAGTAGACGTAATAATGTTACATTATAGCATCAATCCTAGCTTTAGCAATGCCACTACACCTTGATACATATGATAAGACATGTACCACAGTTTGAAAACATCATCATAGCATCAAACACAAATTGATGGACTATTGGTTCCATAAAAATTCTTTTGTAGCATCAAGTGACCAGGAATAACAATTTCTTCCATAGACGTCTCATGCATAGTATATGGGAGGTGCTTATGAGCGCTAAGGTTAATGCAATATAGTCTTACTGAATTAGGATTTCAACTTTCAGGTCTCAAAGCAATCTTACCAACTATTAACATCCTGCAATTGCGAGATTAAATGCCAGATACCTTTCTTCGGTGGATGAGAGTGAATAGTGGTTGTATAGGCAATGCTGACCCCATGGAAAATGCAATAGCCAAATCTGCATTTTTAAAGCCAACCAATTCGAAATCGGCACCTTCAACACAAATAAATCATGGCAACCGGCATCTTTGATTGAATATATTGATCTCCCTAAAAGCATTTAAGTGACCTTGGCATGGATCATTCATCAATATTGCAAACTCTTAGGGGCAATTGGTCATGCTCTCATTCCCATGGCAAAATATTGTAATAATTCTTCCTCAAATGGACCAAAAGGTGTCACAGGCATGCAAGTACAGTTCACTGGACATCTAAACATACCATAACCATAAACGTATGCAACCATAAACGTATGTGGCACATCATCAAAAGATACAGAATTTCTACTTAACCAGTCTTCTGAGAAAATTGATTAACTATTGCATAGGACACATACAATTCAACTAAATTTTTATACTTTTATCTGTATCTTCGACAATAATTGGTAGGAATCAATCCACATACCTCAGGTTTACTTTTACTCAAGAAATCTAAATAACCATACTTGTCTATTCTATCTTAAGATAGCTCCAATCAATAATATTTTGTCCGCATACTAACCTTCAAGTAATTATCCATACTACCACACTATTTGAGACAGTACCATGAAAGCAACAGACGACTCTGCTATATCAAAATTATCATATAATTCCTTCTTTGGGAAAAAAAAATTATTATTTCCTGAAAATATAGATCAGTAGACAACCGAAGTGAACATACACCACGATTTGTCATTAACATGTGGCAGACTGAAAGAGACATTACATCTAATGCCCAATGCAAAAGGAGTGACGCCATGCACACGACTAGGAAGCTCATTAAATCCGACAGGTATACATACACAAGATCAAAGGAAATCTATCACGATGAGTGTAGGACCTGGTTGACGACAACATTACAAAAGATGCAAGACTGCCATTATGCAGGCATACTCCTAAGTAGCATTCAAAAATACATGCACAGGAGTCACATAAACCTCATGCTTTTACAGATTATCCAATCATTTGTTGTACATGGACATGCCAAGCAGGTATATGAGATCACAAAAAGGGACAAGGCACAAGAGAACTCAAACACCATACACTGACAATAGTTCAATGTAGATGAAACCAGTGTAATAAGCACGATATTGCTCGCACAAAATAAACAACCACAATATCATTCCTATATATCGCAATCACAATTTAAAGACCAATAAAAATATTTTAAAGAGGGTCAAAAGGTAACCTGATTCATAACTTCCTTTATCAATTCTCTTGCCACCTCAATTTGCTTCTTATCACCAGTTACTCGCACCGTCCTTTCTTTAGATTCATCCCCCTCCGGGAGATGTTGGGGTATTAACTAAATAACAGGAAAATGGTTGGGTCAGTAAGGTTGAGTTGAAATAAGAAAAAACATGCAACATTTTGTTTCCATGCATAAAGGCAAGGCATACAATATCAACTACCTGGATACGTGCCCCTGATCTGGTCTGCAGACCTTTAATGGTCTCCCCACCTCTGCCTATTATCAAGCCAACCTAGCAAAGAAAAATATTGTCTTATATAAAGTATTATGGAATGCAAAGGCACAGATCATTTACACGTGCAAGAAATGGTTATCACCTTCTCATTCGGAACTTGTATCTGAATTTGTTCTGCGGCTGCAGCAGCCTGTGCAGTAGCAACACCCCTAGCCACCAAAGAAGGAGAACCCCCTGCATCAGCCTGCAAAAGAGTACACCTTATTCAGCATTAAAAAAAAATTCCGATCTCCAAATGCAAAAACTTACAAGAGCAATGAAAGTTTTGGAAAACACAACAAAACTAAGTCAGAGAAAGCAAACGACCTCTGCAATAACAGCATTTATAAGCTTCTCTGCTTTGCTTATGCTAAATGAACTTCCTATTATCTCCACAGGCCTGGTTGCAGAATATGGATCTGCATCAGAATCCCTTGTTATCTGAATTTTTGCCCCAGAGTTGTATTGCAAGTACCTTATAGTATCCCCAGCCTTGCCAATTAGAACCCCAACCTGCACAAATATTTATAAAATGCTTTTGTCAGAGGCCTTTATTTTCAACTAGGTTTTACAATAGAATTCCGAAAAAGTTAAAAGTCGAATTTGGACCAACTGGAAGCTCAGAGCTCCCCAAAATTATCAGATTTTGTTTCAGAAGAAAGGTCAACCCATGATAATCAAACTGTACACAACATGCCTAACAATCAAGGCAAGAATGCAGGGGGTGCCAATACTCATATGCCGGGTGTTACCTCCTAAAATGTTTGACTGTTAACAACACAACATAATATGGGTATAACCAGCTGACCTTATTATTAGGAACCTCCATTTTGTGTGTCAAATTATGATTTGCAGAAGTGTAAGCGTCACCTTGCTGAGGTTCCTCAGCGTAGTGTGGTTGAGACACCTCTTGAGGGGGTTCTTGAGCATCTTCCGCCACAGAATTCTCAGAAGGCTTTTGGGTCTCACTTTGTTCACCATTTATATCATAATGTTGTTCATTAACTTCGGGTTTTTGCTGGTCCTTCACTGATTCTGTAACTTCCACAGATGGAGGCTGAGGGTGCTCTGAATGGCCACTATCAACATTCAGCTGATCCTCATTCTCCTTTTCTGGTTGTTCTACCTTCTCCTCTTGGTAGCCATTCTCATTGGCTGTTTTTATCAAATTCAAAATCCAAATAATATGTTATAATGAATTATAGATACTAGCCCATGTTTATTTTGTGCAAAGCCAATACTAAAGAACAAGTAAAATTAATTCTTTATCAAAAGTGCATGGCACTTGTTTATTTTGAAAAATGTTAAAGTACTTCTTATCATGAAACTAGCTCCATAAGAATGTGACATTATATTACCCCAGAAAAATCAGACCCAAAACTTTTAGCAAAAACTCCAATCATTAAAAATCAATAGCTAAATACCTATTTCATCGGGCTTGTCTTCAAGACGAGGCCTTTTCGCTTCAGATTCATCTGAAGGCGGCACATCCACTTCATTGGCCGCATCGGGCTCCACATTCAAATCATCCGGGCCGTCGGAGGTGAGGTCAACTATCTCCTGTTGTGCTTCGGGCTCCAAATCTTCCAGCTTCCGCTTGTGATCCGACGGCTTAGGGCTTCCCGCCTCGGCTCCCACAACCTCCTCCTCAGCCATAGGGCTCACTGAAATTCCAAACTACCGAGTTGGAAAAAGTGGAACCAAAACCCCTTGATTAGCTCAGTCGGGGCACGAATCTAGGGTTTCAATTAATGCGTGTGTCACAGAGGCCAGAGGGTTTTGAGTGGGTGAGATATGGAGGGAGTTGATCAGAATGGATATGACTCTGGCGATGCGTGTGAGGTTGAGGGGTTTAAGGCCTTATATAGAGTGGGGCCCCAATTTATTTTAATCTGACCCACTCAAATTAATTTTAGGGTTAGCTTTATATTGGGCCTACAGGCCCAATTCAACATTTACCAATGGGCTGTTCGGGTTGTTGTCCTTGGGCGTTTTGGCCCAAATAATAAAGAGTAAAATATAACAAAATAGTTTAGCAATGCCCTTGAATTTTCAAAATATGTCAATATGCCCCCTCCGTCAAGTTTCATAATTTTTCTATCAAATTCAGGGCTTTTTGAACTGACCAATTATGGCTGATTTTCCGACGAATCGAATCAAAATCAGGGCATTTCAATTCCAATCCCAAAAAATTTGGAATGAAAATTAAATTCTAATTTCTTTCCAAAAAAATTCAAAATTTCAATATAGATTCTATTTCAAAAAACTCGGAAATTTTAGAAAATTTAGAAAACTATTTAAAATCTCTAAACATGCCCAACCATTTGAAGGAATAAAATTGACTGAAAATTGAAAACTCATACCGTAAGCTTGGACAACTATTATATGTTAGTACTTAGATGTTGTTATCCTTTATGAAATAACTTGTCTAAGTCTAATTGGTCATCAAATTATATTTTGTTCAACATGTAATTGTGTGTAATCTAAGATTGGAACCCTCATATATTTTGGAATTTGAAATTTTTTAGAATCTCTAAATACATTCCAATTTTTATTAGAATTTTTAGATTTGAAACTTTCATATGTCGGAATAATTTGGAATTGTCAAAATCGTAAATTTTCAAAACGAAAATTTTCAAACAAACTTGCACCCCTATGACCAATTTATACACTAATTGACTCTACTAAGTCTTCCATTCAAATCATATTTTGAATGGACATGAAAAAAGTGAAAATGAAGCTTTTATAGATGAAAATGGGTCTGTAAGAAAGAATATGAGCATTTTTGCTCACCACTTTAACTAAAAGTGTATACTCACCACCATTTTTAAAGCTTGACACATGTCCCATAGTTAACTTTAGTTAACTTTTAAATGAAAATTTTTTAAAAAAATTTGAAAAAGAGCCTCCAGCCTGATTCTCTCCTCATTTTTCATCCTTTCCCTTTTTATAAAACATTTATTTCCTCCTCCCCCCTCGACCCTTCTCTCTCTTCTCTCTTCCTCTCTCACTCTGTATCTCTCTCTCTCAGTTTAAATTTTCATTACAGGGTCCTGCATGGTTGATCTTATTGAGGTTAAGATTTTTGTGATCTTAGCATGATTAGATTGATCAATGAAATTTAAATGCAGATTAGTTCATTAAAAAAAACACAATCTTCCCATTTTCTTGTTCTTATTAGGAACCAACGTAAATCAAGTAATTATGTAATTGCCAATCGAATACTATAAAGAAGTTGCATATGCATGCGTATGGATTTCAAACTGGAAAAAAAATATAGAAGCTTCGCTATAATAATGGAGTCTCCAATTTCCTTCCACGATACTAATAGTAATTATTATTAAATTGAAAAATTAAATATGATTACAAGAAAAGAAAAAGAAAAGTGTAAATTGCAATATAGTTGATGATGTAGAAGAAAAAATTAAATGCGGATTCTGGAAATCCGAATGGAAATATTCAGGCGAAGAGTGAGAGAGGGAGAGAGTGGGGGGAAGAGGAGGAGAGAGGAGAGAGAAGATATAAGAGGAGTCAGGCCAGGAGGAAAGAAATTATATATAAAAAAGGGAAGGAGAAAAAAATGGGAGAGAATCGGGATGTGTGCTGGACTGTGGGCTCTTATTTATTTAATTTTCATATAAAAGTTAACTAAGGTTAACTATGGAACATGTGTCAAGCTTTAAAAGTAATGGTGACTTGTGAGCATACACTTTTAGTTAAAGTGATGAGTAAAAATGCTCCCAAGAAGGGATGGGTCGAACCAAATAAGGTTTAAATGAGTTAAACGGAATTCTAACTTATGGATAAAAATGCCCTTCAATTTAACAAATGAGTTAACAAACTTGAAAGAAAGGGGTATATTGACATATTTTGAAAGATTAGGGCTCAAAGACAAATTGAAAAGTTCAAGAAGGCAAAGTGGAAGAAGTTCTATATTTCAGTTTTTGTTTTTGTTTTTTAAAAAAACCCCAAAAAAGAAAAAAAAGAAAAAAGAAAAGGAAAAGCACTCAACCGCCATTTCTATGTGATGCAGTTGTTGCAATCCACCTGCCATTCAACCCCGAGAGCGAGCTGTCATTCTTCTGAAGAGTTTCGTTTTCTTTCTCTGCAGCTTTGCTTTCTTGGTCATGATTTTTCCACATTCTTACTTAGCAATTCCTGCAAACATTGGGGTTTTGCATTCAACTTTCTCGCACTTTCCTTTCAATCTCGGTTTCCAGAAATTCTCAAATTCCCAATTCCACTCCAAAATTCTACCTTCATTTTATCCTCTTTAATTTCATCTATTGCACCAGGTTAGGGTTTTGAGATGAAATGAAAACGTGGAGTTGGGGAATTTAAAAAAAAACAAAAAACAAAAAACAAAAGGAAAAAGCACATCTTTCTTCTTTGGTGTGGAGTATGGGTATGGCGGATTCGGAGGCAAACCGTGTAGCTGAAGAAACGTTCCCTGATATGCTGAAGAACACGCCGTCGAACATCCGGAGATTGGAAGATGAGATTGATCAGTGTAAGGGCCACCAGAAGTATCTAGCGCAGACTAGAAGCCCGTCCGACGGTAGCGATGTCCGATGGTACTTTTGCAAAGTCCCTTTGGCAGTGAATGGTAATTGGATTCCCACGAACATTGAAATACTGAGTTTTAGTGTGTGTTTCTACTTCTCAATTGACAATCTTCTGTTTCTGTGATCATGCAGAGATGGCTGCTTCAGTCCCTCGCACTGAGATAGTGGGAAAAGGCGACTATTTTCGTTTTGGTAAGAGAGACTCTCTGGCAATTGAGGCATCTTTTTTGCAGGTGGGTTGGTGGTTGGTAATGTCTTAAAGCTTGCGTTTTTTGTGATATTTTTATCTTTGAGTTATTCTAATCACGTGGTGGTTGAATTTGCATGTGCATATAGAGGGAGGAAGAGTTGCTTTCTTGTTGGTGGAGAGAGTATGCCGAATGTAGCGAAGGTCCAAAAGAGCGACCTAGTTCCAGTAAGAAGGTGGCTGAGCGGGAAATTTTATCTTCTCTAGAGAGGGGTCGGTCAGCTGAATTATATAAAGTGGAAGAAGAAAGAGTTGGTGTTCCTGTTAAGGGAGGGCTTTATGAGGTATGAGTTATGTTTCCAATTTTGTCTGTGTCAGTGTAAAGACTTGATAGAGACTATCTACCTTAACTATTGTTAGTCTTCTGTTGGTTTCTTTCTCGTGGATGTGAACTTACTAAAGTGAGAAGAAGTACCTATGGACCTGAAAATGTAGCTATCTAGTACTAATCAACTCGTTAACATGCATCGTGGGATTCATAGTCTCTTGTGATGTTCTTTAAGTACTGGTTGTTGATGAATCTAAGTGAGCTAATGCGAGGGAGATTTTCTATGAATTTCAGCAGAAGTCTTATTTTGTTTTAGCATTCTAAGTCACTTCTTGTTTACTTAGTCTGGAGTGTATCTTCAAAGTGAAACGAACCAATTCCAACTACTTTTTAGATGTAGACACGATTGATTTGAGTTGGCATAGTCATGCAATCATTTCAGGTAGATTTAGTGAAGCGGCATTCTTTCCCTGTCTATTGGGATGGAGAAAACCGGCGCGTCTTAAGAGGTCACTGGTTTGCTCGTAAAGGGGCTGATTGGCTGCCACTTCGTGAAGATGTTTCTGAACAATTGGAGATTGCTTATCGTAGCCAGGTTAGCAGCAGCATTGATATGTGCTACTTTAAATGACCATGTTTCTGACAAGGTGGAGTTTATACATGTTCTGCTCACTGTCTAACTGGTAATTTCTATCCAGAGTTTAAGTGTCAGAAAGTGTGATAACTGCCTTACTTTATGCTGATTCAGTGCATTATTTTATGCTTGAAACATACCAAATTTTAGATTCATGGAATGATTTTAAGACTATTTCAATCTGTCCCTCGTACATGTACTCTTTCTTTTAGACTTTGAAACATGTCCTGCACCTCACTCGGTATACAAGGTGATCGGCATAAGTAGGTGAAGTTGGACTTTTTATCTCCAGGTTTGGCACCGGCGAATGTTTCAGCCGTCTGGACTTTTTGCAGCTCGGGTTGAATTGCAAGGCTCTACCCCTGTATGTGTATTGCTATTTGGAGAAAAGATTTTATAATGTTATTATTGTATTCTTAAACACGTCCTGGGGATGCACTTCTAGGGACTGCATGCACTTTTCACAGGAGAAGATAATACTTGGGAGGCTTGGCTCAATATGGATGCTTCTGGTTTTTCTAGTATCATTACTTTAGGTGGAAATGGAATGAAGTTAAGGCGTGGATATTCCGCATCTTACTCTTCAAAACCCACCCAGGTATCTATTTTTTCCCTGATCAATACTTGATGGGATAATATCTGACACTGCCTTCAATATTTTCTTTTTTCAAGGTTATACCTTTTTTGAGTATTTGACTTGAGTCTCAGATTCATGTGATTTATTTGAGTATTTCACTTATGCATATTTGTTGTTAATGCTAGTTTGTAGTTTCTTCTTGGTACTTTGCTATGTGAACTTTTCCCGTGATATCATTTTAATCTGGTGATGTCTATAGTTTGGATTGTAATGGATGTTTGAATATGTAAATGGATTCTATTCAAGAACTGGTGTAATTGTAAACTTTCAGATTTTTCATAAACTTGACAAGAAACTTGCTTCTCACTCAGCTTTACTAAAACCATTTGAGCAAGGCACACATGGTACTTTGCTCCTAGATTTTATCATTCTATTTTAACTTATAAAAGACCAATTAAAATGTTATTTTTCACTGAGTATGGATGTAGCGGTCATCTTCAGCATCTATGAAAAATACTTCAGTTGTTGTTTACAGAGTTAGGAAATGTATTTTCTGAGCTGGAGTGTTATAAATCTTTTCTATATGTTTTAGGTGTAATAATGGTAACGATATGAAAGGGACAAAAAATAAAAAACAGCAGAAACAATTACCTTTTCTACCATGATAATAAGTTTTATGTGTGATTGAATGTCTTGATGGTATGGGGATGTAGTGGGGTTTGGTTAGGCAGTTATGTTCAAATATTTTGTAGCGTAGCAGATACACGATTGTTATTGATTTATTAACTGTATGTTTGTTTGGTCCCCTGAGTTGTCTATGTTTCTTCTTGTCCTGCTTTGTATGTGAAATTTGGCTTCAAAACTAGGTCATCTTGCTCTGTTATGATTTCTACCATGCAAAAGTTTTATCATTTTCAGCATAAGGAAAGTCTTCTTTATGCATTAAGGAAACAGAAAAATAACCTTTCATCTTTCTCACAACCATTTTCTTTTATAGAATGAATTACGACAGCAGAAGGAGGAGGAAATGGATGATTATTGCTCAGCGGTATACGTTTTCACTTATCAAATAAAAAGGATTGATTTTATTCTTGTTCTTGAGGTTCTTTCAGCATATTCTTGTCTTCATTCAACTTGTGCATAATATATGTGTGTTCTTCCCTGCCAAATGTACAGTGCTTAGTAATCTATAGGTATGAACACAGCTGGGAGAATGGCTACCTCGGCTTCCTGAGTTAGATTTCGTTACAAATTCTAAGGGTTGTCTTGTTACGGTTTACTGAGAATCCTTGGTAGGTTGTGGTATTAAAGCTATCTACCAAGGACCCCTGTACAAAGAAGTTGTGCAGGCTGAAGATTAGTGCAACTGACTAGTTTGATAACCAATTTCTATGATGTTAATCTCTAAAAAAATTCAGCCATCAATGAACTAGAATCACGTGGCCCAGAATTTTAGGATAATTGTTTTTGCCTATTAGATTGTTAAAGGTGGTTAAGCCATAACTTCTATGGTCTTGATACTTGGTTTCAAGGTAACAAATTTATGTTATTAATTTTGCTAGGAAAGTTAAGGGTGGTCACTCTGATTGATAGCCTGCATAATTGAAGCGCAAAATTTAATTCACCTAAAGCTTGTCTGTAAAGCTTTTCTTTCTTTCTTTTGTTTTCTTAGAAAAGAAAAATGCACACTCCTTGTGTATATTATTAAATAGCCAGTCCATAATTTTTGTTTCCTAAAAACTGGCTGTGTGCAGCAGTAAGCTTTCATTTATTTTGTTTTTGTTGATTTTTTTGAAAGTGATAAGTTTGATGTTGCACATTTGATTTAGGTTCCTGTTCGACACCTTGTGTTCATGGTTCATGGAATTGGTCAAAGATTGGAGAAATCCAATTTAGTTGATGATGTTGGTGAATTTCACCATATAACTGCAAGTCTTGCTGAAACACACCTTACTTCACGCCAACGCGACACTCAAAGGGTTCTTTTTATCCCATGCCAGGTAAGCAATCTCTTTTCTATGATATCCAGCTTATTTTCTATCTACTTGATTTGTTTCTCTTTTTCATTCCTTTTTCCCTTTTGTGCCTTTCATATGCAATTTATGCTCATTTTATTTTCTTGTTTTTTGTTCAGTTGCTTTTACTATACTCTAACTTACTGATCTTTGCATTTCAGTGGAGAAAGGGCTTGAAGCTTAGTGGTGAAGCTGCAGTCGAAAAATGTACTTTAGATGGTGTGAAGGGTTTGCGTGTCATGCTGAGTGCAACTGTTCATGATGTGTTATACTACATGAGTCCCATATACTGTCAGGACATTATCAACGCGGTAGTGCATTTGGTCTTTAAACTTTCAGTGTCTATTTTTATGATACTCTCAGGATGATACTGTCTTTCAATGTTCTAATTCTTGGATTTGTGGCATTGTCATTGAACACAATTTTTTTCCCACCAGGTATCCAACCAATTAAATCGGTTATATTTGAAATTTCTTAGGAGGAATCCAGGTTATGATGGAAAGGTATGTAGCTGAAAAACATTTGCTATTATCTTTAGTTATGCTTTGTCTATATAAGTTTGGAATTAAATTAACTCCTCTCATGTTATTCTCACCTCCATATAGGTTTCCATATATGGTCATTCTCTGGGAAGTGTCCTCTCCTATGATATCCTTTGTCATCAGGAGAATTTGTCATCCCCATTTCCAATGGATTGGATGTTCAAAGAACATGATAGAGATGGAGAATCTTCACCTGGTGTGGACAATCAATCTACATATGACACTCCGACTAATTTGGGAGATACATTTGCTTTTGTAAATGATCAAACTGATGACGTGATGGGTTTTAATGATGAAAATATGAGTGCACAACCAACTCTTCCGATACATGAGGATGGAAATGCTGGAGATGCCTCGACTGTTGTGGGTCACGAAACATCAGATTCTAACGATTTTGTTGCAAGGTCAGTGGACTTGAAACAACCACATGGTAATAAAGATGTGCATGAATCAGTTTGCGAATCGAGCAACATGCTTAAAGGGGATGGCTCGAGTGAAACTACAAGCATAAACTGTGGAGTACCAGTTGGTGGTGTAGAGAAAGTGGTTGAAGAAGTATGCGAAGAAACAAGCAATAAAGACAAAGTAGTCGAATTGCTGAGGGAAGAGGTGAGAATATGTAAATGGATAATTTATTCTGCCTAGCCTTTTGTGGGTACATTTTGTATACGATGCATATAATCAATGAAATTCTTTATGTTTCAGATTGATACCCTAAAGTCCAAAATAGCAGAATTGGAAGCTAAATGTGGTGGTAGAGATACTAGTCCAGGGTCGTATCGAGGTGATCCCTGATATTTACATTTTTTAAATAATTTATTTCATTTACTTTTTGCTTCTAGTTTATGAAAGGAGCTCTCATGCATTCATATGCGTAACTTGAACAGAAAATGATGAAGTTCTTGCAACTATTCCAAAGCAGCCCCTATCTGAGAAATTGCCCCCTGAGGGAGAGGGGTCACCCAAGAGTTATACCCCTTATATCAACTACACAAAACTTGAATTCAAGGTGCAAGAAATCTGTCAATTTTCTATTTTCACAGAGTAGCATATGACAAATAAAGATTCAAATATCTGTATCTATAGAGAATATGAATTGAATTGTTTCACTCTGTGGATGCAAATGTCTGATAGATATAATTTGTCATTGACTTTGGCACTTGCTAAATTTAACTCTTCATATTTCAGGTTGATACATTCTTTGCAGTTGGATCACCCCTTGGGGTCTTCCTTGCCCTTCGTAACATTCGTATTGGGATTGGTAATGATCAATGATTATGTTTTAATATGCTTTACATATTGATGCTTTCTCAGATTCCTAATTTCTATATTCTAGTGAAGGCACTGTGTTGCTGTCTCTAGTTATACTGGGATACTTTAAGAAGATTTTGTTCTTGTAACTGTGTCTATTGTTTTTCTCAGTGTTTTGAACTTCTCTATGCTGGAAATTCAGATATTTGTGTTGATTTGTTGAGTGGGACTTTTTCTGTACTTGAAGTGATACTTGTTGTAATACTGTATATTGGTAGGGGAAAGAATATTTTGAGACCTAAATCCAAGATTTAATGTGCTCTATCTTCTCTATTTCAGGAAAGGGGAAAGAATATTGGGGAGAGGAAAACACAAGTGAGGAGATGCCAGCTTGTCGGCAATTGTTCAACATATTTCACCCCTTTGATCCTGTTGCATATAGGTCTTTTGCAGTCCTGCTCTCTTGATTATAATACTTAATATGAAATCCAGTTTTCATTGAAGCATTTGCAGACGTTGTTTCTCTTAGTGGATATGGCAGATAAAGTGCATGGCTTGACCATTTTCTTGAATATATGCCACTTGGTTTGCCAAAAGTGTAAGAACCCCTGCTTCATGGCACCAAGAGTTGTCTTGCATAGGAAATGTTGCAGAGGATAAAAAAGTTAATGGAAGTATGGATGTAGGTTTAGAAGAAGTAAGCTGATCACAAAAATGCAAACAATTGACTAGCAAATAAGAAGATAGGGAAACTGGGGATCCAGGTCACAGTATATAATTTGCAGATTCCAGTCCTTAAAAGTTTAAAATCTATAGGTTTTTCCCCCTTTGTATTGGTTTGAATTTTTTTTTCCCAAAAAAGTGCACCAATTTAGCAACTGCTTAGTTGACACACAGTATAGTAGCTTAAATCACCCGAAAGCGAAAATTGGACCCATAAAACAATTATAAAATTCGCAAACCAAACTTCATATTGAAAATATCCCTTTGTGTGCCCTGTAATTTGATATGATTAAAATCTCTGTTATTCGTATATTTATTGTAAGACAAAGTAACATGCCAAACTCATCTTCGTTCTTTGTCATATGTTTCTTTGGATGTCATATGTGGGCTCGAAACTGCTAAGCCCATAGTTATTCACAGCAAAATCTCTATCAGTGGCTCCTAGCCTCCGTTGCTTTCGCTAATTGTGCACGCAGTGCTCATTTGTACTCATGATGTCATCAGAAAATTCTTATATATATGCAAATCAACTATGTGCTCATCACTCATATCTTTTATTTTCTTGT
Source organism: Prunus dulcis (assembly GCF_902201215.1). NCBI lineage: Eukaryota > Viridiplantae > Streptophyta > Magnoliopsida > Rosales > Rosaceae > Prunus > Prunus dulcis. The sequence goes on along the minus strand of NC_047650.1, from coordinate 34,233,260 downwards.
GTTGTCTTGTTTAATTGTACATGTTTGATCTCGAGACACATGATAGAACTTATCTCGTTTTTAAATACAGAATTGAACCACTTGTGTGTAAAGAATACATCAGCAAGCGACCTGTTATCATACCCTACCACAAAGGTGGAAAGAGGTTGCATATTGGGTTTCAGGTAACATTTTAACATATGCATGACTTGGTCACCTCTCTCTCTCGCTCTCTCATACTTTTTCATGTAGGAATTCACTGAAGATTTAGCTGCTCGTTCTCAAGCAATAATGGATCATATAAACTCTGTAAAGGTGGGCTTTGTTAGACTTCTCTAATCTCTTTCTAATCTGAATTCTCTCTTTCTCTGTCTTTATTTTTGGTACTCATTAAAAGTCTTTTCTAGCTCTTAGCCATTAGAATTCTGTTTGTTTTTATTTCTAAGCTATTACTCTCAAACTAGAGATTATTTCCTGGCTATGGCCAAAAAAAAAAAAAAAAAAAAAAAAAAAGGAAGAGGTTATCACCTAGCTAGCATAACTGAAATTTATATGCCATGGAGATACCTAAAAGCAATAAGTTGTCAGGAAGGGGAAAAAAGAAAGAACTTACAAGAATAACGATAGAGTTTTTATTTTTCATCACGAGAGTTTTCACTTGGTTCGGATAGTCCCAAGTTTGCTTCAACCTGATAATTTATGTGTTCAACATTGCATGCTATAGGTTCAATTTTACTTTGACCCTGTATTATATTTGTTCTCAGGCTTTCTCTACATTGATCACCAGAAGTTTTTATTTGCTCTGTTCTATCCACATTACCTTTTTAATTTGCAAGGTTGAGTTCCAACTGGATTGTCATTTATGTCAATACATGGGTATAGTACAGCACCAGTTTAGAACTATTCATCCTTGCATTGGTCCTTAATTTTTTAATCTCAGATTCTGCAACTAAAGCATTTGGAGTTAGGGTTTTGATCAGTCGTGCATCACAAAACTGAGTTATTTGATGTACATGTATGCTGTAGTTCCTATTATATGTGAGAAGCTATTGAAATTCCAAGGTTATATTATGTTTGAACAGGTTAAAGTGCTGACAGTTTGCCAGTCAAGAAACACGGATAGCCTAGAAGGTAGTAGATTTTTTGCTCCTTCAACCTGTATCTTGTTCTTCTCAGTGATAGTGACATCAAAGAATACATTTTTTTAGCAAAAGTGTCCCTGTGTACTGATCTCTTCATATTATAGAAAAAAAGAGAGGAGTTTGGGGGTTGGAAATATAAACTTTCTATGCCCTAAATACAATAATCTAATTTCTTCTCCATCACATCTTTCGTAAGGTTTCTAAATTTTCTTATTTTGGTTATATTGCAGATACAGCAGAAACAGCCGAAGAAAAGGAAGAGAGATCGTATGGTACTCTTATGATGGAAAGAGTAACTGGAAGTGAAGGAGGAAGGATTGATCATGTTCTTCAAGTGCGTAGATACACCCACCACTCCACTCACTCCACATAGATTAGACGCAAACAGAAGAAATCACTCAACTTGTGCATGCACTGAATGTCATTTTTTGTCTTTTTAGAAATATGCTGTGCAACTGCTTTCTAACCCCATATTGTTCTCATTAGCACTAACGGTACCAATCTAGTAGCACGCTATGCATGACTGTTTTCTTTATAGCCTTGTTGCTTTTTTATCTCAGTTAGACATTTAATTATTACGTCATCAATACCAGCTAATTTTTCTGATCCTCAACGAGTCTTTGTATTGATCATGCAGGACAAGACATTTGAGCATCCGTATATTTCTGCAATCGGAGCACATACGTACGTGCTCACATTGAATATTTCCTCATTCATGCAATTGGAATTTTTTTCCATCTCTATTTTTATCAAGCAAAATATGATACTGTTCATGCAAATTGTTGTGCTTACAACCTTTGAACTATATTGTTTATTTTCTTGCTCAGACTTTTGGGAATTGTTGCACAGGAATAATAATTCAGCTGTTGTTGCCTTTATCTGCTATTCAGATGTTTCTCATATTCATTCAAAAATTTGTTGGGTGTAAAATTCTCTTTATTAATATTAGACAGCCAGTAAGTTTTGGAATGTTTGAGTTATGATAATTATTGCTTTCAGAATTGCTTCCCTTTTATTTATTTATTTATTTTTCACTAGTATGATGAGGGTGGAGGAATAAAATGACAAATTCTTACAAGTGGACTACTTTCAAATAATCGTGGGATCTTTATACTTTCGTGTCCATCTTTTAAATAAGCATATGAATTTATATGGATGTACCTACAGTCCGAATGTTTGCTGCTTAATGATATGTATACATGTATCTATAAAACATAGCTATTTATCTATCTGTTCCATTTTATTGGTGAATCTTGGCATGCAGAAACTATTGGAGGGATTATGATACTGCCCTTTTCATATTGAAACACTTGTACCGAGGTATACATGAAGATAACTTACCTGAGAAATCTGGTATGGGAAACTCAAAAAAGGAGAGTAATTATGCAAGGTGGTCTGGTCATGGGCAGACGGTAGATGAGGAGCTTCCTTTGACATTCTCTGAAAGAAGTATGATCAGATATTTCTCAAGGAAAGCTAAAAAGTTAATTGAAAAAAGTCTTGAGTTATAACATGGCTTGCTTCTTCTTTGTGTTTGCAGGATGAAGATGCTACAGGAGATGGTTGCAGCAGGTATTAAGCCAGTTGGAGTTATCGTTAGGCCATTTTTTCCATGACCAATTGGGTCACTGAAAGTAATGCACCGGTACACCTGGAACTCCTTCAAAAACCCAAGTTACAATGCGAACAAAGTGTGTACTCATATCTTCCCTCCCTAATGAGAAGTGTGGAATAGGTTGGTCGGGGTGGAGGGTTCGTGCTCGTATTAATTTATAGGTGCACATTCCACATCTCTTTTTTTCTGTTTATCCATGTACATATAAAGAAACATCGTCTTACATGCTGAACAAATCAGTTTTAAAATCAGTTTTAGAGGAATATGTATGGTTTGTAGTGGAATTGTGCATACTCTGGTGAGGAGATGTCGATAGATTATTAAGTTAAGAATGTCTGTAGATTATTTAGTCAAAAATTATAGATAGAGAGGATAGAAATCCTTATAGAGTAATCTGAAAAGACTATTTTACTCTTTTCAATAGGATCAAAAGTAATTTTCCCTTCTTGCAATGCTTTTTTTCCCATGTGACTGCTTGAGACTTCTCTTTCTAAATCCATGAAGAGTACATATGTTGGTGTGAGTTGTGATTGCTTTCATACTGCTTCAACAAAAAACAAGTGATATATGAACATGCACATGAGGAGAATAAAGAAAAAAAAAAAGACAGGTTTTTATAAATAAACCAATTTTAGCATGACATATTATCCAAAAACTCATATAGAGCCTATTTGGAGAAAGCAAAAATAAGTGTTCGGCAAACTCAAGCATGACTTAAGTCTTACACTTAGAAGATAGTCCTAGCATGAAAAGGGTTTTCTCATAATACGGTCCATAATGTCGGCTCAGCAGATAATTACTTCGGTTGGTCAGATATTTAGTTACTCTGGCAGCCGACTGAGCCAATTCTTTAATCAAGGTTTTATATTTCGACTGGACAAAGGGGCAAAATAAGTAGGCCGTTGGATTGGAGGAATATGAAGGAAAGTGGAAGGAAAATTTTTATAACTTTCCATGAAAACACACAGAAAATGCCATCGTGCTTCTTCAGGCATAAGTCTTCGTCGACTCTTTCAAACACGTCGTTGACGTCTTCTTTTTTTAGTTCCATCAATCTGGATGATAAGGACCATTCATGTTGGAAATTTGAGATTAATTTAATTTACTCTGCTCCTACTCTCATGACTAAACTAGAAGAGGTAAAAAAGTGAAATGATGTTCCTATTCTTCTTTAAACGTACAAAATATTTTGCAATATATTTATAACTCTAGTGATTAAGAGTAGTTATTCTTTAGGTTATGTATTTGATTCGATTCTCTCTCCCTCAATATCAATTGTATAAAAAATAAAAAATAAAAAATAAAAAAATTATTCCTTCCTTTATACAAAACAGCTTACTGCAACAAAACTATTTGCAGCTTTCTATCTTCTCCCCAGTTAACGTTGAGAGCAAGTGATGATTGAGATCTAGATGTGTCAAGTTGCAGGACCAATGCCACATGTTAAGAAAGAACAGAAACAAAAAAAAAGGACCACTTGGACCTGAGTTTATAATTTATATTTATAATTATGTAATATTTTGTTGACAAGTCTCTCCAAAGGAAATAGTCCGGTCTTTCTCCTAGCCGCCAATAAAAGCACCAATTTAACACCTCATTTCAACAACAAAAACTTAACCAGAAGCCATGAGCATTCAAAGATTAATGCTTCTGCTTCTGCTTCTGCAACTGATCACCTTCATAGAAGTGCTTTTAGCAGCTGCAGCTTCAGCTCAAACAACAGCAGCAACATTAAGCCCTCCTTCTTCTGATCAAGTAGAAGTCAAGCCTGGCTGCCAAGACAAGTGTGGAGATGTGAGCATCCCATATCCATTTGGCACAACCCAGGATTGTTACTACAACCAGGATTTCCTCATCACTTGCAATGACACGTATAACCCTCCAAAGCCTTTTCTTAGAAAAAGTGACTCAATTGAGGTAACAAACATATCTGTGGATGGGAAGTTGTATATTAAGCAATACATAGCCATACAATGTTTCAACAAGTCAGGCACGCCATTGGGTGGCTTAAAAAATTCTCTCTCCCTCTCCAGATTCTTCATATCAGACACCGATAACAAGTTCGTGGCGGTCGGGTGTGACACCTCTGCAAAGATCATAGGTTACAAAAGGAGAGCCTACGGGTACACCGGTGGGTGCACCACAACGTGTGGCAGCATTGACTATGTTGCCAACTATTCATGCTCTGGTATAGGCTGTTGCCAAACATCCATTGCTAAAGGGATGACCTCTTTTAATGTAAGTGTAACTAGTTCCAACAACCATAAGAATGTGTGGGATTTCAGCCCCTGCAGCTATGCCTTCGTAGTCGAAGAGGGAAAGTTCAACTTCTCCTCCAACATGCTCAAGGATTTGGAAGAGGTGAGATTGCTCCCAGTGGTACTAGATTGGTCAATTGGAAATGAAGCATGTGAAGTTGTTGAAAATAAAAAGTTGATGAACTACACATGTCAAAAGAACAGTAGGTGTGATGATGTCGACAATGGTGTCGGGTATCGCTGCAAGTGCATGGACGGTTACCATGGGAATCCATACCTCAATGGCTGCCGTGGTAAATTAATTGTATATTATTATCTTTGTTTTGAATTGTCACTTTGCTGCCGTGATGCAGTGAGTTTCAGTCTTGTGTCCTTCGATTCGTACCAAAAAAAGTTAGTAGTTGCTTAATTTCTGAATATGGGTTATGTTGTTTTGCAGACATTAATGAATGCGATGATGCAAACCTCCATGACTGCAAACAAAATTGTATAAATACAGATGGAGGCTATAAATGTTCTTGCCGGAAGGGGTACCATGGTGATGGTAAAACAAACGGAGAAGGTTGCTCCCCTAATCGAACATTAGTTGTTCAGATTACTGTTGGTAAGTATATATGCTTATTATATATGAATCTGTTGCCACTCCTCCAAATCACTATATTTTTTCTTCTTGTGTAATTATATTGAGTAAAACTATTTAAAACAATGACCATGATGGTTGATGTCTAAACTTGTTGGAAATGCAGGAATCGGGGTCAGCCTCTTAGCCTTGCTAATGGGAAGCTTATGGTTTTACTTGGGATACAAAAGGTGGAAGCTGATGAAGCTGAAGGAGAAGTTCTTCCGGAAAAATGGAGGACTTATGCTACAACAGCAACTTTCAGAACGACAAGGATCCACTCACGAAACGGCGAAAATCTTCACTGCAGAAGAACTTGAGAAGGCCACCAACAATTATAGTGAGACTAGAATCATTGGCAAGGGAGGTTTTGGTACGGTGTACAAAGGAATTTTGGTAGACGGCCGGGTGGTTGCAATCAAGAAGTCAAAAATGGTGGATCAAAGCCAAATAGACCAATTCATTAATGAAGTGTTGGTGCTTTCCCAAATCAACCATAGAAATGTGGTCAAGCTTTTAGGTTGTTGTTTTGAAACAGAAGTTCCACTGCTAGTTTATGAGTTTGTCACCAAGGGAACCCTCTTCGACTACATCCATAACACAAGCAAGGCAACGAAATCAAACAATTCTTGGGAAATCCATCTAAGGATAGCTACAGAAACTGCCGGAGTGCTATCCTACTTGCACTCTGCAGCCTCTGTTCCTATCATTCACAGAGATGTCAAGTCCACAAACATACTCCTGGATGAAACTCTCACAGCAAAAGTGTCTGATTTTGGCGCCTCAAGATTGGTTCCTATAGACCAAGCTGAGTTATCTACGATGGTGCAAGGAACTCTGGGGTATTTAGACCCCGAATACTTGCAGACAAGCCAATTGACAGAGAAAAGTGATGTTTACAGTTTCGGGGTTGTCCTGGTTGAGCTACTAACAAGAAAGAAAGCGCTTTCCTTTGACCAGCCAGAGGAAGAGAGAAATTTGGCTATATATTTTCTTTCTGCATTGAAAGAGGACCGCTTGTTACAAGTTCTTGATGATTGTATTGTGAATGAGGGAAACATTGAGCAGCTTAAAGAGGTTTCAAACCTTGCGAAGAGGTGTTTGAGAATGAAAGGAGAAGAAAGGCCAACAATGAAGGAAGTGGCTATGGAACTAGAAGGACTGAGAAGGATGGTAATGCATCCATGGGTTAGCAATGAAGCCAATTCAGAAGAGACTGAGTCCCTTCTTGGTGGAATATCCATGGAAACTATTAGTTGTGGAGGCGGTGGCGATTCAAGTTCTGGGTATGATACCATGAGGAACCACATTATGCTACCAGTAAATGATGGGAGATGATTGTGCTGCAAGTGAACAAGTCCATTTGATAGTGTTTGTGTGTTTTTTTTTTCCTAAGCTTACATAGAGCACTTATTTCTCAGGTTCAATTACCCTTATTACTTTATAGTCAATGTGATTCTGTGTTGAACTGAAATCTTATAAATGAGAATACTTTGATAAATAGAGGCCAATCTAATAAGGAATTTGAAGACAATAAATAAACAACAATGATGAAGCAAAGATAATTCATAAGAATTTAGCAAAAGCATCAGCAAATTCAGTACACAACCAAATAAAGGTGTACATAATTGCAAGCAATACATTAATCTCCCATCACTTTCTTGCAGCATGAAATTGTTAAAAAGTCAGGTCTCCGGTACTGCCTCCTCTGTCACTAATGTTTTTTGACGGCTCACCACCAAAATTCCCTGTCACTTTTGAATTCAATTCCTCTCCAACCCATGACTGCCCTGCCAATGCCATAGTAGTCAGATCCTCTAGTTCTGCTGCTACTTTCTTCTCCTTTCACTCTCAAACACCTCTGAGCAAGGCTAGCAAACTCCTTCACCTCCTCAACATCTCCCTCTCTGAAGTACACAATCCTCAAGAATAATTCTTGACTGGTCCTCTTTCAGTGCAGAAAGAAAGAACCTTGCAAGATTTCTCTCCTCTGCAGGCCCATTAAAAAAGACCGCCTTCTTCCCGGTTAGTAGCTTCACCATTACAACTCCAAAGCTATACACATCTTGTCTGTCAGTTGGCTGGTTTGTAAGTACTCAGGGTCTAAATATCCAACAGTTCCTTGCACCACTGTAGACAATTGAGCTTGATCTAGAGAAACCAGCCTTGAAAGTCCAAAGTCAGACATTTTTGCTGTGTAATTATCATCCAAGAGTATGTTTGTTGACTTGATGTCTCCATGGATGATTGGGGTTGATGCTCCAGAGTGTAAGTATGAAAGCACCCCTGCAGTTTCTGTGGCTATTTTTAAGACGTACGTTCTAAGGAATGGCGGCGGTGGAAGTTGTGTTCTCTTGGTGGATATGGTCAGAGAGGGTACAAATGGTGACAAATTCATAAACAAGCAATGGCACTTCTGTCTCTAAACAACACCCGAAGAGTTTAATTACATTTTGTGATTGACCTGCAATAGTACCACCACTTCATTAATGAATTGATCGTTTTGTCTACGATCGACTATTTTGGACTTTTTCATGGCAACAACTCTTTGATCAGGTAACTCAGCTTTATAAACTGTTCCATATCCTCCGCGGCCAATGATTCTGCTCTCATCAAAGTTGTTGGTGGCCATTTTGAGTTCTTCCTCTGTGAAAATTTTGGTAGTGTCAATGGATCCTTCTGGTCTCAAGAGTTGTTTTTGTAACATTAAGCCACCGTTTAGCTGAAAATAATGCTTTTTTAGCTTGATAAGCTTTCTTTTCTTGAGTCCCAGATAGAACCAGCCACCACTAGCTAGCAGTAGAACAAGGCCTACTGCACTACCTGCATAGAAAATAAGTGTAGATATTTGGTATATGTACTAAATTTCTGAACTTTTCATATCAGAATTGGGACATTTGTAGACTAAAAAAATTTTGATTTATGTATATCAAACTTACCAGCCACAATCTTAATCACTCGAAGTTGATAACCAGCGCAGCCTTCTCCATTTTTTTGGCCATCCCCATAGTAGTCTCGGGGGCAAGCACAAGTGTAGCTCCCCTTTTGGTTAATGCAAGATCTTTCTTCACAGTCATTAAGCATTGGATCAGCACACTCGTCAACATCTTGAAGACAAACAAGCAATGCGACCTTGTTAGTTCAATCAACCAAAAGAAAAATGATTGCTAAACAATATAATAAACTAAACCAAATAAGAACATAAATGAATTCACTGTGAACATTTAATCCAAAGAGACTGAAGTACCTTGGCAACCACTGGGGATGTAAGGATTGCTCTGATAACCTGGAGAGCACCTACAACGGTATCCCGGACCATTATCAGAGTCAAGGCAAAAGCTATGAGCCTTGCTGCATGCATAACTTGTCACATTTTCTTGTGCTTCTTTGCATGTTTGTTGCTCAACACTCCAATCAAATACTGTGGTAACCTTGCTCCTACTCTGGAGATCAACAAGATCAACAGTGGAGAAGTCATAAGACTCTTCTTCCACCCAAAAGGAATAGCTACAAGGATTGAAGTCCCAAATCCCATTGTGGTTATGGAAGCTTTGGACTTTTACACTAAAAATCTACATCATTTTCGGGATAACGGCTTCGCAGCATCCAATGCCCGAGCAGGAACCATTGGCTAGGCTGTCAGTACTTGTACACAGTGAAAGACACCCTGTATAGTATAGCTTGTCATTTCCTTCAGCAAAGCTGTCGCATCCGACGCAGATGAACTTGTTACGGGTAGGAGAGAAGGGGAACGGTGAAATGGCTTGGCTGGATAGTCTTTTCCCCTGTGTGCCGTTTTGGTTGAAACAGTCTACCGCCACGAACGTGTGAATGCGTAGTTGACCATCCAAAGATATGCACTGGACTTCAACATTTGATCTGACTAGAAATGGTTTAGGAGGGGTGTAACTTGTGTTACAAGTAATGAGGAAATAATTGTTCAAGTAACAGCCCTCACTTGTGTCAAAGGGGTATGGGATGCTAACTTCCCCACACTTGTATTGGCAATCTGCTCTTATGGTTTGGGGAATTTCTGCTTCTGATGCTGATCTTATTGTGGCTCATTGATATTAGGCGAAGGTGATTGGCAAAACAAAGAAAATCTAATTTGCCACCAAAAGTGATTTTCATGTGCCTCTCTTCTGTAACTATGGGGAGAAACTTTGCCCCATCACCGATTGTATACGCTTAAGAATTTCTCTTTTACAAGTGCTAAAACTCGAAACTAATATTTCACAATAAGTACCTTTATCATGACCTAAAAATTTCCACAATGTTATTATGTTGAGCCATTTGTCTAAAGAGGTTTTGTATTGGTTGTAACGATTTTGTATAAATATCCAACCCATTGAGGTGTGTTAATAAGGTGTAAAGACTTTCGTTGCCCTCCATGAGTCATTCTAATTTCTAAGCTATTATTGTTCCTTTTATTTATTTTATCGAAGTTAGGAAGGGGGATGGGAGTTTTTCTCTCACACACTGATGTCATGAAAATTCAAAATTGAGACCACTGATCTGTAAATCAATGCCCTTTTCACTAAAGTACATCCGTTTGCATTCAGATAATTAATTAAACCATGTTATTTGCAATGACAAATAACATCATTAGCCAGTCTGAACCTTCTTTAGAATCTAGGCCAGGCTCGTTCCATTGATTGATCTACGGCCCAATGGGTCATGCTCATGCCTAAAATGTGTTTCAACGCTCGTGATTCTGAAAGAGAAATTCTTAAGCGTATGCAATCAGTGATGGGGCAGATTTTCTCCCCTGTGGAGATATAATTATAGAAGAGAGACACGAAAGCCATTTTAGTGGCAAATTAGCTTTTCTTTGTTTTGCCAATCATCTTCACCTAATAGAGTAATAGTAGCAATTAGCAATCACGTATACTTTGCTACTTGGCCAAAGGTGGAAGGTACTAAGTTTTTATTTAATCTTATTTTTAATTTTGTTATGAATGTCCTATTTTGAAATCTCAGAATTTGACAGACTTATAAAGCCAAATACATGCTATTGAACCAATTGTCATATATTTTAACCTTTCGATATGGTAATAAGTGATAAATTTGAGATACTATATACCTGTTACATGTAATGACTGGCCCACGTATGTCAAGTTTTATTTTATCTTTTAAAACCCTTTATTTGTGTGCAAAGTTTGTCCTTAACGTGTCCCAATAAATGTACCAGCGAATTCCCAAGTTTCACGATATCTCCCGAAAACATATAAACTTTGGACTTAGAGAATGGGGCTACCTTAAAAAACAAGGTAACAGCCTGGTTTTTTTTTGGTGTTGGAGGATTCTTTTTTTCTTCACCTTCTCACTTCTGAAGAAAAAATTGAGAACATATGTTGAATTGAAAAAATTGAGAACAAATGTTGAATTGAAAAAATTGAGAACAAATGTGAGAGTGAAGGCAGTACAGTTGCTTGGCCCACTTACTAATTTCTTGTGCTATGGTGGTGTAGCTGATAATTATATCATTCCTCATGAGGAGTTCGAACTCAAACTTTTTTCAACATTCCAAACACATATATTAGATTAAGAGTTAGTTGGCGAAGATGTGTGCAACTCTTATGCACGCTCCAAGAATTTAAACTGAGGAAATTAAAATGATGATATATATATATATGTGTAAATGGAGACACCTACGTTGTTGTCTTTAGAGGTTCACTGTCAGTGTGTAAATTCGAACCAAGATCATATAACAAGCTAGCTTTACTAATAACACTTCCAACAACAACAAAAAAAGTCCTTTTTAGAAGTTTGAACTTTTAGGATTTTATTAATGTGGGTCACACCCACAAGGACTCGCAATGGAGTTTAGAAAATAAAAATAATTTAGAGAACTCCATCTCCATGGTATATATAGCTAGCCGGACCACCTCATATTATCAATTAATTGGTGGGTTTGGAGTTGGTATGAGCGGAAAGAAACAATGGGTGAAGTTTCGAGAGTAGTTTAGTTAACCCTATAATGATTTTGAGTGAATTCAAGCAAATCTGACCATGTGAAATTCGGAAACTTTCTTGTGCCCCCTCACTTGTGGGCACAAGTTCCTCTGCGGGCTTCACCAACTTGTCAGCTCTTGGGCACATATAAAGAAGACCAAAGACCTCCTCTCTCTTTGTGGCTGTTCACAACTGCCCTGTGCAAGCTACTCCTGTATATGCCATTCGATAATGCCTACAAGATTAATTAACACTCATAATTAACACTAATGATAATTAATTATTAGTTCATTAAACTATTTAATAAGTACATGCATGCATTTGTACATACATATGTAGCAACTTGATCGATGATAATAAACTTAAGATGAATTACTCTAATTAAGCTTAATTACTTTTTGAATAAATTAAATTAATTAAAAGAGGGTTAGGGTTAGGATATACGTTACGTACCGCGAAGACACCGCCAATGTTGATGACTAGAGCACCAGGAATAGGCCGAACCTTGTGCCATTTGTTGTCGACAAACACATCAAGGCCTCCAACCAGGTCTTGGTGAAGAATGGGGAGGGCATTAGAATCACAATGAGGTCCCGTTCCAAGCGAAAGATTTGGCTCTTGGCAAGTTGGATATAAGTTGGTTCTCATGATAGACACAGCATCTTCAAAGAACTCTCTGTAGAGCATCCGATCCACTCCCAACCTGATTGCCAAGAGTTCCATAATTGAAAGAGCCAAACCGTGCATTGCTTCGCTATACTTTTGATATACCAACCTACAGTACGTACAAAAAGAAACCCAAAAAGTAATTAATTAATTAATTAACTAACAAGCAAATTAATTAAGAGTATGTAGTCTAGAAATTTAAGACGTAACTATAATAATATGTGATACGTACGTACATATAATAATATGCCATTCGAAGTAATTGGCCACAATTGAGTCTGGACCGTCCTGGAAAGCAAACGAAAAAGTTTCCTTCCATGGCAAATTGGACGCAAATCAATCCATATGGGCACCCGAATAGCCATAAGGGCTACCAGGACACCTCTGTACCTTTATTTTCTCCTCGATGGGAAGATTGAGAAAATGATCCACGTGATCATAAGCGAGTTGGATGAGATCTCCATCGACCTTATGGTTGGTCACTAGGAAAAATCCATGGCTCAAGCAAGATGACCTAATTAATGAGCTTGGCAGCATTCTCAGTTGCCACAAAACATCACCCTTTGAAGAAACTCTCAAGATCCACCACTGGCGCATTCAGCTATTGTTTAGCAGAAACCGCGTCCTCGTCAGGCCATTTGAAATTAGAGGGCACATGGGATTGTTTTTGCAGGTAAGTTGAGTCAATAAAACGAGAACAATCCGAGAGAGACACGAACAATTGATAGAGAATAGGCAAACGTACGTAGGGAATTTATATACAATTCATCTGGGTCTGGGAAGACAACTCTTCATCAAGGAAAATATCAATTTTTAGTAGTAATTCTTCTTTTTGGGTATGTGCCAAGCATATTTAGATAAAATGATTTAATGACATGTTTACTAATCCGTTATGAAATTAGTAAGGAATTGAATTGAGGATGAATTGAATGATTGAAGATAAGTTGGATTGAGGAGAGTTAGAATTCGAATTCCTATTGAAGTTGTTTACTAAACTATATGGAGTTAGAGTATGAGTGGTACTAATTCCTTATAAGTTGTTTACTAAATTCACATAAATTGGAATTGAAACCAAATTTATTACTAAAATGCCCTCGTTGTTGGGTTAAAGTAAATTACGAATTTGGAGAACTAACCCATTAATTTGGATATGTACAATGTATTTAAAATAACTATATACAATGCATCGAAAAAAAGAATAATCAAGCAAGCAGAAGAAAAGCAAGAGAGAGAATGGGAACGGTGAAATGGTTAATTTGGTTTAATAGGCTTTTGCCATTTTGGTTGTAACAATCCACCGCCACGAATGTGCGGATGCGTAATTGGCCATCCAAAGATATGCTCTTGTGTCTGGACTTCAACATTTGATCTGATCTGATTAGAAATTTGGGAGGTGTGTACGTAACTTGTGGTATAAGCAATGAGGAAATAATTGTTCAAGTAACAGCCGTTCCTTCTCACTATGCCAAAGGGGTATGGGGTGCTAACATCTCCGCATTTATATATACATTCGGCAACTATATATATTAATATTTAAATGATCTATTTGTAGTTTTTTTTTCAATAATAAATATTTGAAAAATGTGTATTTTTTAGGAAAAATATGTATGTACGTGTATAGTACATGAATTATTTATTTGCTTAAAAATGCATGTTTTTCATAATAACGCACACTGAGTAGCATATGATGAGCAACTAAAAGTAAAACCAAGAAAAACTCCCAGCAAGGGCTTTAATTCTATGCTGGCCAATGTGTTACAAAGGGTCCCAAGTTTTTGTCCAACCTGCTGACAAAGCTTGATTGATATGATAACCGAAGACATCAACGCAATCATGCAAGACATTTTTCCAGAACCAAGAATCCACTGTTTAGTGGCCTCTAAACAACTTCCAGCTACATAAAGGACAGAAACATCAAATTATTGACATTACTCAAATTGCCCTATTCTTCAATCCATGATTTGCGGTTATTGCAAAGTACCCGCTAGTGTAGTGGTTTAGAGCATTCGGCTCTCTAGGAAAGGTCTTGAGTTCAAGTTCTAGCATCCGTATAGTGTGTGTGAATTTAGTATGTTATCGCCTCTCTCAATAAGAAGTATCGTTAAAAAAAATTAAAATTAAAATAATTTACGTTTAATTTGTACATATACTTATCCGTTGCGCACCATTTCCAGTTCAAGTTGCTTTCAAGGGGTTTTCTTCTTATAAATAATTAAGATAGAAAATTAAATTAAAATGCAAAATTAGTCGGGTTTATTAGCGATGAGCTTGAATTTCGACAGGGTCCAAATTTAATTTGGCTGTTGAGCTTGAATTCCAATGATAGCGATGGAAATAATATAAATTGTTTGTGTCCTACAATTCGACCAACCCCATATAAGGCCAGAATAATAACAACGATGGCTCTTGTATTTCCCACAAAGCAATTGACAAAACTGCACGAGCTTATCAAAGCCTGAAATATCTTTCTCCAGCGGCGCTTTATTAATTCACAAGATAATCCACACATGGAGATGTTCTATTTTTGTCTCTTTTATTTTATTTTTTAGAGCGGTGTCTTTAATCACCTACTTTTGAATGAGTCATTTAAATCCTAAATATCTACACAATTATCTATTTAAAATAAATTCTAATTTTATATTATGTGTTGCATGATTTATATTCACAATCTAGTAACATAAATATATGTCTGACGAGATTATATGTCGACCGATCATTGTTTTAAAAGAGAAGTGTAAGTAGAAGCATGACGGTAAGAATTCACTATATGCACACAGCTGAATACATAAGACACACAAACAAAGAATCTCATTGCAAAACTGGAAGGAGGCAGAGCAACTTGAGATCTAACCAAGTTGACCCACCTTTGCAGCCATTATTATCTCTTTTCGATATCCCCAACAAATGTGGTTGCTTTGTCTGTGGCTGAAGACCATCATCTGAGTTGAGAAAAAAACAAAGGGAGTTCGGTTGTCCATAGCTTTGGCTCCTACTCTCTTCTCTTTGCTTTGGCGCGTCCATTTTGGCTGTCCTATACTGCAAAGAAATGCAAGGACAGCCCTCGTGTGTCGGGTTTTTTATTTTCTTGTGAAGCTTGTCCTTAAGCATGTCCCAGTAAATGTACGGGTGGATTCTCAAATTTCACGAAATCCCGGAAAACATATAACAAGGAACTTTGGACTTAGAGAACGGTGCTACCTTAAAAAACAAGGTAAACAGTCTTTGGTTTTTATTGACATCCTCACTGCTAAAGGACATCTTGAGAACATGTTCAGTTGAAAAAATTTCAAACATGTCAGAGTGAAGGCAAATATACAGTTGATTGGCCCACTTAATAATTTCTTGTAAAATGATGGCGTAGCTGGATAATTATCGTTTCTCGCGCGGAATTCGAGTTTGAGACTTTTTTCAACATTCGAAAGATAAATACTATCGGATTAAGAGCTAGCTGAGGAACATGTATTCCCACTGATAACTAAGATCTGCATATTATATCAAGTAATAAACTGTATACTGATCATTAATATAAATATAAAAACAACATGAGACATGCCCAGAAACATTCAGCCAACTAGAGCTATAGCTCATTAATTGGTAACACTTCAACCAAAAAAAATTTCTTTTTTTCTTCTTTTTTGAAATTTTAACTTCTAGGATTTGATAAATGTGTGGGTCAAGCCCTCAAGAACTGCAATAGATCAGAAAATAAAAATAAAAAAAGCTTAGAGAACCAACTGCGGTGCACTCCATCTCCATGCTAGCTAGTAGCTATAGCAAGAGCTCCTCCTAGAGATGTTTGTTATTATCAGCAGCAAGTAGCCAGTTGCTGAACTTTTGGAGGGTAGTTTCGTCAGGCCTGTAGTTATATTGAGTGAATCGGAGAAAATCTGACCATGTGAAATCCGGGAACTTTCTTGTCATCCCCTCGATGCACAGAAGATCCTCTGGGGGCTTCACCACCTTGTCATCTCTTGGGCACAGAAAGAATGCCATTGACCTCCTCTCCTTCTGGCTGTTCACGACGGCCCTGTGCAAGCAACTCTTGTACATGCCATTCGTTAATGCCTGCACATAATAATAATAATAAGAAAAAATCATGCCAACCCAGATTAGTAATTATAATTAACACTAATGATAGAATTAATTATTAGTTAATTAAACTATTTTACATGCATATTGTGCGTCGCAACTATTGGTATTGCATTCTTAAGTATTCTCCACATACTCATCATTTTTCCAATGGCTTTGAATACTGATCTCATGACTTGTCTGCCATACCATACATTGAGACTGAAAAATAATGTTTTTTTTTTTTTTCGGTGAAAAAAAATTTAGAAGGAGATTGACTACTCTCACCACCAAGGCAAAATAATATTATTTTTAATTTCTTCATAAAATGGGGTCGGCCAGCCACTTTGCTAGCTATCTAGAGTTCTTTCTTATCATCTAGCAGCTAAACCTAGCTAGTAATGTGGTGTCCTTTCCTGTTAACAATACCTAGCTAGGCCGTACGTCATATCTTTTACTTGAAGATTTCCTAATTATTGATATCTCATAAGTCATAACCTACAGCATTAATGGAAATCCCACTTCATTTTCCCTTTTAACTAGATCTACATGTTTTTCATTTTATTTTTTGGTTAATGATGAATCTATGGTTGCAAGATATTTGTAGCTCAAATGGTTAAAAGCAGTTACCTCTACACAATTAAGATCATGTGTTGGAATCCCCCTCTCCGAATATCACTTGTATATATAAAATAATGAAGAATCAATGGTTCAATTCAAGTTCAACCATAGACTTTCATGTGATAAAAGATTAATTACTCTAAGCTTAATTAATTAAAAAGCGTAGATTATACGTACCGAGAAGGTATCGCCAATGTTGATGACTAGGGCACCTTGAATAGGTCGAACCGTCTGCCATAGGTTGTTGACAAACACATCAAGCCCTCTAACCTGGTCTTGGTAAAGAATGGTGAGGGATATTGGATCACAATGAGGTCCCGTTCCAAGAGAAAGACTTGGCTCTTGGCAAGTTGGATAGAAGTTGCACCTCAGGATAGAGTGAGCATCTTCAAAGAACTCTCTGTAGTGCATTCGATCCACTTTCAAACTAATTGCCAGGAGCTCCGTAACTGAAAGAGCCAAATTGTGCATTGCTTCACAATACTTTTGGTAGACCCTCCTACAAAAAATTAATAATTAAGAAGCAAATTAAGAGTAGCCCTCATCATGTATGTGTGTATTTTAATTGGTGCTTAATTGTGTGTATTTTAATTAGTGCTTGTGTGTTGACACTCAAAAATATATTAATAAACCCATTAATTTAAACTGTATAGGGAAAAAAAAATGAAAATAACAAAACGTTTAGACTACACCAACCACTTTTCTAGACGTAATTAATATTAATAATATCTGATGCATGTAACATTACTCATGTGTCTTACCCTGTTTCTTCGAAATCTTTGCCTAGTTTGGATTTGCAGAAATCGGCCACAACTGGGTTTGGACCTTGATGGAAAGCAAAAGAAAGAGTTTCCTTCCATGGCAATTTGGCCGAAAATCGATCAGCATGGGAACCCGAATAGCCATAAGGGCTACCAGGACACCTCTTTACCTTTGCTTTCTCCTCTACAGGAAGCTTGAAGAATTTATCCAAATGATCATCAGCGAGTTTGATGAGATTTAGATCGACCCCATGGTTGATCACTTGGAAAAAACCATGGCTCACGCAAGATGACCTAATGGCCTTGGCAGCATTCTCAGTTGCCACAACATCACCCTTGAAGAAACCCTCAAGATCCACCAGTGGTTCATTGAGCTCTTGATGAGCAGAAACCAAGTCTGCCTCAGGCCAAACGAAACCAGTGGGCACTTGGGATTGTTTTTGAAGGAAAGCTGAGTCAATAAAAGGAGCAACGCCTCCCTTTTCGATATTGCCATGGTTTCCTTCAAGGTTTGGAAGCTTTGCGCATGGAGAGGACAAGACAACAGAGGCACTTGAATCCATATTGGTATTGTTGACGAGGACAATTTTCTTTTTTGGCTTAGAGACGGACACTGCCAATTGACAAGAGGCCAAGGTAGGGATTTATATAGGGATCTGGCACGTGCTTTCTAAACAAATATCCACACATATTATTTAAAACTTTTTTTTTATTTATAAGAAGCCAAAAGAAAATTTGTACAAGTAATACCTAGTTTTTCTTTGTGTGTTGCTACGATAAGTGTGATATTTTGATTCAATCATATAAATTCTTTTTCGGTATGTGTAGAAAGTATATTTGGACTAAATGATTTAATCTTTTTCCCCCAAACATTTGAATATGGAAAATACTTCCCTCCTTATCAGATAAGTAGGAGCTCTTACATTCCTACCAATAGCAATATGACATGTGTGCAGAAGTTTTTATTTTGTGTGTTTTTAATGAATTATTTTTGTATATATGTCAAACTGTAATTCGCATAATTGAGGAGTATATCCTTACCGGTAAGGAGGCAAATAGCATCCTTTGAATATCAACTTATTTTAGTCTACATACTATGTATACTAATTTTCTCCATCTTCCAAACACAAAAAATAAACTCCATACATCGGCAAGTCTCACCCTCTTGGCCACAAGTGAGGAGTGTACTTGGATAGAACATTTTTTTTAAAGAGAAATTTAGATTTCTTTCCATAGTATTCTTTCCAAATAAAATTTCATTAATTAGTAACTGCCCGTTTTGGATGTATGCCGACCCCCAAAATCCATCAATATAAAATGGTTCTTTTTAAGAGATCCGTATAGAATGTTTTTTTTTCCTAAATAAACTTTGATGTGTATAATAAGGTTAAATTAGGAAGGAAAAAAAAGAAGGAATAACTTTAAAATATATATTAATTAACTTCTCGATTTGGAAAATCAGGCAATAGTAGGTTTAAAAAGCCTATAAAGACCAAAGACACTGGATATATACAATATTTGAAAACTACATACAATTCATGTAAAATAAAATAACTAAAATACATTTATGTTGCATTAGAGAAAATTACTCATATTCAATACTTTTAGTTCCATAGACTTTATACTTTAAAATCTCATTCTATTGTGGGCCTGGTTCAGAATGGTTGATATGTTACACTTTTCTAAACAGTTTTGGTTCGTCCTTTTACCATTCGGGCCTCCTATACGGAAAAAAAGAAGAAGAAGATAAATAGAGGCTAACCTTTGTGGTTCCAACTCATTAACCCCCTCCTTTATCTACCTAAAGAAAACCTTTTTCTTCTGCAACTTTACAATTTCAAGTTTACCCTATAATAAAATTAGGACACAATTTGATTTTTTTAATTATATTTTCCAAAAATCAAAAATTACAAACAAAAATGTTACAAATTTAAATAGTAATTACTGTTAAAGAATATAAGTCTTACATCGAAAACTTAACTAAATAAACTCCACTTTTAATAACACTGAGGTCTTTTGTGATAAAACCCCACACATATTGAGCTTTGTAGATGGTTAAGTTGGAGATAATATTAGTGTTGCTAGTATTGTGCCAGTGACCCTTCTATCTGAAATTTAACATGATATTAGAGCGAGTTGATTGACTAGGCTTGAATTGAGTCATTACCCTTTACCCAACATGTGGTGTTCACATGTTGGGCTTGAATGTTTAACCAATTACCCAATATGTGGTGTTCACGTGTTGAGCTTGAATGTTTGACTCCGATGTGGACTTCGCTCCACGTGTGGCCTACTATGTGGTGATCTCACGTGAGAAGGTGTGTTGAAGAATATAAGTTCCACATCAGAAACTTGACTAAATAAAATACAAAATATAATGAATGGTTCTACTACTAATAATACCGAGGCCTTTTGTGTTCACATGTTGAGCTTAAATATTTACCCCTGCCCCTTACCTAATACGTGGTTTTCACGTGGGCTTGAATGATTGACTTCGATGTAGACTTGGCTCCACGTGTACACCACGTATTTGGTAAAGGTAAACATTCAAGCCTAACATGTGAACATCACATATTGGGTAAGGATAATGGCCTAGTTCAGGCCCAGTCAATCAACCCACCCTGATACCATGTTAAATTTCAGAGAGACATGCCAGTGGCTCACTACTAATAATACTGATATTGTCCCCCAACTTAACCACATACAAAGCCCAGTATGTGTGAGATTTTATCACAAAAGGCCTCTGTATTATTAGCAGTAGAACCATTCATTATATTTTGTATTTTATTTAGTCAAGTTTTCGATGTAGGACTTATATTCTTCAACAATAAGATCATATGATCATTGGTGGAACTATGACAAATGCTACATTAGGATGTAGCCTAAGGAGGTTTTGGGGATTAAAAATAAATCAAAGATATATATTTGTCTTATTTTAAATATAGCTCAATATGTATTAACCTATTAAAAGACAATAATTAAAATACATATTAAAATGTGTAAACATTTTTTTTTCTTTTTGGGTTACATTGGAGGAAAGAAAATCCCACTAGGGTTCGATCCAAGGTGCCATGGGGAGAGGGGGAATCCATTACCATCGTGGTGAGAACCCATTGGCTAAAATAGGTAAACTTTCATTTATGTTTTTGAACAAATTTTCATTTTGAAAATATGTGATTTTGGTTGCAGTTAATATGTATTTATTTTATGTTATTGGAAATTGTGAGGGGCTAGCTCTAGTAGTTAAGACGATTTACAATTGCACAAGAGGTCCTAGGTTCGATTCTCCCTCCCCCTAATATCGAGGTTTTTAATTTCTAGAAAGACTTTAAAAATTATAAGTACATAAATTAATGATAATAAATTTTTTAACTAATAACTTTAACTAACCTACTTATTAAAAAATTCATAATTTCGCCCCTTCATACAATAAAAAGTGTTACTATACGAAAAAACCATCTAGGAATTGATTAAAGTTTTAGTATTGATACCAACTGGATTCCCTAGACAAGACAAATAACAACTTTATGAAGATGAGTTGAAGAAATTATAGGGCCGGGATATTGAAGAGATTGAAGAATAGCTTCATTTGTATATGAAGAAAAACATGTACGTAGGTTTATATAAATAATACATACCAATTTGAAGATTGTATATCCTTTATTTGGCTTATTATATATGTTAGGTGTCTTTTGGACGATATAAAAACAAGCTATCTATCTAGTAAGTGCCACGCAGACATGTTAAAATATTACATGGAAGATCATAGTTATAGAACTTATAGTGATATAGCAATGCAACGCCTTCGGGTTTACTGCGTTTTTTTGTTGGAACAAATGAGAGCAATACAACGCGTGCAGTACGCATTCATCATCGGGGAGGAAGGGAGATCACTGCATGCTTATACACCAAATAAATAAAGAATAAATTTTTAATTTAGATGCTACACTTTTCAAATTTTGTTTAGGTGGTTCTAAGTTCTAACTAGTAGAACAAACCAACGGCAATATATTTTATTATCTCCCTATCCTCCTTTCTTCTCTCAACATAACTTTCCACCGCTAATTCATTTTGCATGAACTCTTACGTACCTTGAATCAACATCGATAGTGAAAGTGATTTCCTTAAATCTTAATTCTGTTATAACATAATCACTACCGTTTGTAGAAGTGTTATTATTTCCATCCGCCTCATTTTCAAAATTTTAAAGAAAAATTTACCCCTTTATAAAATGACTTTTAAAACCCCCTTCTCCCTCATCCCAATGAAAACCAGACCAACCCACCACCCAACCACACATCCAAACCCCACCTCATCTCTCCTTTTCTCTATTCCCCTCTCTCTCTCTCTCTCTCTCTCTCTTCAACAGCCAAGAAAGACCCAACCTACTATCTGTCTTATCTTCCCCATGCACCCATGCACCCTCCACCCTCCACCTCCTCCTTTTTTTCTCCTTATTTCTCTCCTCCCTCCTCTCGACAGCCACCCCTATGAATGAATTGATTCTTTATTTTTCGTTCGTTTGTTATTTGGTATGGTTTTAGGTTGAATAACTCAAAGGGTTATTGGGTTTTGAATTGGCAGGGGGTTGAAGGCTAGCATATTTTCAATGAAAGCAAGGGCATGCTGTAGGGACTTGGGACTAAAGGGTGTCTTTCGGGATTTTTTTTTGGAATTATGATTGAAGAAGAAGAATAGGAAAGAGGTTGCTCGGTTTGTTTGGGTTTTGTTTTTTCTTTTTTTTGGGGGGGGGGGGGGGGGGGGGCGCTTCATTTATGGGTTTTGGTTGAATATAATGAAATGGTATTTTAGAAATATAGGTGTGTGGATATATAGAGTGTGTTTTTTCAAATTTATACAGTAAGTGGGAAGATAAGATGGATAAATAAACAGGACAATAGACTGAAAATAGCAACACTCCGTATGTTGAAAATGCACTTTTAAAATATAAGCAATGTACCCATTGAATAATTCAAGGTTGATATCACACACAACGTACCCATTGAATAATTCAAGGTTGAAAATATTACATCATGTCCCTATGAACAATACTAAAGTTACTTACACATTATAATTATATATAGTTCCCTTCTATTGAAGGATTCTTCAAATAATTTTATTTTAAGGACGTTCTTTAGGGTACCTTACAAAAAAAATTTCAACGATCCAAACTATCTATTTTTTAGGTTCTCATTCACAAATTATCAGTGAATACGATGCTTCAAGAAAGTACTATAATTTTAATAATTTAATTGAGTGGTCAAATGATATTGGATTCAAGTGATTTTTTCATAAAGATGATCTTTAAATAAATATCTACAAGATAAACAGTTTGGATTAGTGAAATACAATCTATATATATATATATTGTTGGAAAATAATGAGATTTAAATTGCTATATATTTAAAGAAAATCAGAATTTCCATGCCAATAAATACCAATTTAAATGCTTAAAATAACTCAAACAATATAAAAGAAGTTTTTGAAAAACCAGAATATGGTCGAGTCTAGAACTTCCTTTTATCTCTTTAAGACAAAATTGCCCCTCACTGGTGCTTCAAGGTTCTAATGACTAACGTTTCCCAAGATACAATGACCTCCAAACCACAAGAACAACAAATGTAGACTTGTGTTTGAACTCTCTCAATATGAGACACTATTAAACTGACAAAGACTCATGAATGGGATTCAAATGATGTAATGGACTTCTTTATTTATAGATTATTCCTACCGTCTTAATTTGAAAAGACAAGTAATGCATTTCTTTATTTAAGAGACGCATTGTTCCAAACTTGAAAATCACATATGGTCGAATTTAATTTTCATAACAGAAAATTAATAAATTTTCCAACATATATATCAACATGAGATGGGGTATTTAGGCTAGCTAATCTTAGTGAGGCACCACTCTTTTTTCCCTAAATTTTTGAAGAATCTAGTGTTTCCGGCCGACAGGGATATCCAATTACAAAGGTCGATTTGTACCAAAATTAACCCAGACTGGTGCATGTGAAGCCATCCGTCATGTTCCAATTTTAGGGACACAAAATCAAAATCCATGATGTGCATGGCCTAAGTGGCCTTCGTTTTCGGCTAAACAGTGTCTCCAAAATTAGGGGTAGGGGGAATTTGCGAGACAATTTAGGGAGAAGATTCTGATCCAACGTCAACGATTAGGTTTTAATTTGTTTCAACTTTTGGATCAAGCACTAATAAATTCAGAGTCAATCGCCTCACTTCATCATGTATAATACGATTATTAAACAATTCTTATTATTGTAAGTTGGACTGCAAAAACTAAATTAGTGCATCACATTATATGGGTAGCCTGTTGGCTGTTTTCTTGTGTAGCACTGTGCAATCTATTACTTGTAAATATATGCATTTAAAACCAACAAATAAAAAAAGCAAACCCGATAACAAAAACAAGAGAGAGAGAGAAGGGTATTTTTTTTAAATTAATACAAGCGATAGTCTAAATTCCAGGAAATGAGGATTTTTCACACACAATTATAATATCAAGAATTTAAATCTGAAACTTCTAATCTGCAAATCAATGTCATTTTCTACAGAATTATAATATCAAGAATTTAAATCTGAAACTTCTAATCTGCAAATCAATGTCATTTTCTACAGGAGAGAGTATTTTCTACAGCTCTTTGAGCAACAATCTAGCTAGGCTCAAAATCTGCCTCAATAATGAGCCTTTCTCATATAGCTAAGCCCAAAGGTTTTTTTTTTTTTTTTGGTGAATGAAACTTTCTTTCTTGTTGTTTAGCCGATATAAATAAAACCATCAAAGCCCAAAATTCTAAAGAAGTCAAGCCCGTTGAACTTTTTTTTTTTTTTTGGATACAGCTCCTTGAACGTGTTTACATAGTTCATCTCTTATATTATTTATGCGTTCATACGAATTTCCTAAACAATAAACACATCAAACATTTCTCGTAATTTTCATCAAAACAAACAATCGGGTAACGATACAAAAAATTTAAAAGAAAAAACAAGGCAAACCAAATAAATTTACAGAAGTTGAAATGAATTAATTTGATCCAGCAGATCATATAAATGAATGAATTCACAACCTTTTCAAATATATATATGCACGACCACACACACACTCACAATATTAATCTACTAGAGGAAGATAAAACAATCGAGAGAGATTAAGGGGTTGTCAATGTCCTCTGCTGGAAGAGAGTCCATATAGTCAGCTAGAGCTTCTCCAACTGCAACCTCATCAATTTTGGAGCTGATCCTGTGAATGCGCGTCTCTGTTTCTCTGTTCCTCAAATAAGGTCTAAGCAGCCGGCTTGAATTGCTGTAATTTGAACTTGCTGCAGGCCTGAGATTCAACGCGTTAGGCTTTGAATGGCTTGATTCTTTTGGTGGGTTTGCCATGTTGAACCTTCTGCTTGGAGAAGGTGACCTCAAGATTCTACTTGGGTGAGAATATGCAGAGATCATAGGCGGCCTCTCTGGCTCTTTTCGGAAGCTCTTTTGTCTTGTTAATGGGGTTGGTGAGCTTGACCTCACTCTCTTTTGAGGCGTAACAGACGCATTTGCGTTTTTCAGGTTTGGCTGCTTCTTCTTCACTGCTGCTGGCAAAAGCGGCTTCTGTGGCAGTGATGATGAGGAAAAGCTTGCTTCTTTGAGTGAATTAATCCGAACTACATGTGGGTTTTCCTTGTAACATGACCACAAGAACTCGTTGGAGAAAGACCGGTCGATTTTCGAACTCAAGACTGAAGAAGCACTTGACAGGGTTGAGGTTAGTGAGCTGCTGGTGTGGGAAGTGCTTGTGTTGGTGGTGCAAGTGAAGGAAGAAGCAGAGGAAGTGGAATTGGAAGGGGATGGAGGAGAGGGGGAGATTTTGTTTGAAGCAGAAATTGGAGGAGCAGCTAATCTAGATGGAGCTTGTGAGATTACCAGCTTGTCTTGGACATGATTGAGTTCATCTATCATGTGTCTTCTGGGTCTGCATTTGCTAATGCAAGAACCCATTTTGCTAGAATTTGATTAAAATGAGGCTAGGAAATTAATGTGGAACATAGGAGTGACCAAATTTATATAGTGGTGGTACTATTTTATTTGTGAAACTGAGGAAAAAGGTGGGTGTGTGTGTGAATGTGGCTTTTGCTTTTGTTCTTTTGCTTTTCAGATATTTGAATTTGGTTGCCGGGTATGAAATCCGTTGGGCAACGGTTAGGAAGATGGTGGCTGGCTGCTTTCATGATTTCATCATGCCTCCCTAACTTTAGAGTGGAAATTGCAGACAATGTTTGGGAATTAATTCTTTGTTACGCTTAGTTGGGCATGCCCAAAATAGTCTGTGGTCCAATTGCAAACCCAACTTCTTTTTTTGGTCTGGCATTAAGCTTTACTCATCAGCCCCATTTTCTCTTCA
Source organism: Prunus dulcis (assembly GCF_902201215.1). Taxonomy (NCBI): domain Eukaryota; kingdom Viridiplantae; phylum Streptophyta; class Magnoliopsida; order Rosales; family Rosaceae; genus Prunus; species Prunus dulcis. Next base: position 34,207,169 of record NC_047650.1, on the reverse strand, counting down.
GGTATGTTTTAGGCCCACTATGAAGGCAGCTACTGTATTTATCTATTTACTTAGGCCCCGTTTAGTTTATGGGAAAGGAGACTTGGGAATGAAAAATCAATTGCTTTCCCATGTTTAGTAAGTTTATGTATGGGAAATCGTTACCTGGCTCATAGGAAAGTAAGGGGGAAAGTGAAGCCATCATCCTCCCAACTTAGGTTTTGTTTTTCCTCCTTATGGGAAAATTTGGGAAAATGAGCTAACATTAAATACATATTTTTTATGACTATTTTATCCCCATAATAATTTAGAATTATAATATATCATTAAATGCATTCTTTTTTTATTTGATTTAATATAGGTATAATTGAAAATTTATACCAACTTTATTTTTCATTCCTACTCAAAACAAACATGGGAGAGGAAATAAAGTGATATTTCCCGGTTACTTTCTTAGCATTACGAAATGTGGGAATGGAGTCTTTCATTCTTATTCCTTGGGAAATGCCGGTAACCTTCTTCCCACCAGATTAGCAATTAAGGTACCATTTAACTAATTTCTTCAATCATTTTTGCAGATTTGTTGTGGGCTTGTTAGATGGCATGAGATGTTTGTTGGGGTAAATAGAACCCTCCATATAACGAAGAAGAAGTTAAAGAAAAGCCTTGATGGAAAAGAATTCAATCTTATTTCGTCTATTTTGTACCCAGTGGCCAGTGGCGTTGGCCTTTTGAAAATATTCTGTTTAAAAGAGAAATGGGTATAAAAGGTATCTGGTGAAAATAGCAACACTCTGTTACCAAACACAAACTCCAATAGTTTCCAAACAAACAAGTCATGAACGTTAATTACTGACATTAACTACATCAATTCGGAAATTTCAACCCTAATCAAGCATTCCCCCCTCACCTGCTCTCCGCAGGATGATAATAATAAGGGGATTACATTAGGGTTTATTTCACATAAAGCTAGAGTTGAGAAATATTTACAGAGCAGAGCAACACATGAACATACATGACAAGCTTCAATGCTTGATCATGATGATTAGGAGGAAGAAGTGGCAAAGGGTTTAACCATGTCAGAAACAATCTTCTTCATCACAGCACCTCGAGGCGGCACAGGTGCCCTCACGCTAGCCGGGGCCTGGCTAGATCTGCCTCCACTTGATGAGCGTCCACTTGAGCCTCCCCATCATTCATCTTCACTCACCGCTTAAGCTCAGCTTCAAGTCCCAGTAGGAAGATGGGCCAAGAAGAAGAGAATGGAAACAATGCAGACAAATATGTTTTTATCACACAATAAATATACACACAACCAACCAGGGCCCCGATCTTTCTTGGACATTATTGGATGTCTTATTTTAATAATATTATATGGAGCAATATTACAAAGTGGGCACGCTCTCAGCTTCTCACCGTGGAAATAACCATCAAGGCCTCTGAATAATTCGGCAACCGCGTCACCCTGTGTACGTCACCATCGGCAGTCGAAATCTGTGGGCTGGTTAAAATCTTATCTTCATCGATTCATAGGGACCACGGCGGATTTAATTAAGAACCATTGATGTTGTTTTGTGGTTCATAATCTCACATGATAAATGGAATGCGGTTGGCTGGCTTGATCTTTTCTTTAACTAATTTAACATTCTCGATGTAGCCCTACGATGAAAGGGATTTCTTGACGGCGATTGTCACAAGGAACCAAAGGCCCAAAGACACCAAACTAACAACAAATTAGCCTGGCCCAACCAATTAAATCACATGTAGCATTCAAACAATTGAAGCCCAATTTTAAGCCCCACCTTCAATTAGCTAACCCATCAGCTGCCATCTCGCTTGCGTTTTCTTTTTTTCCTCCGTCACGTCCACTTATATTATAACATGTAAGTTAATAACATCATCAAACGAGAGTCTCATAAGAGAAAAAAATAATAGAAACATCACCCGACGGTTACACCACCCAAAAAATCATGTCGACATGATGCAGGATTTGAGAACCAGATTATGTCATGATTGGCAGCCATGACATCATCTGACTGATTGATTTGCCTCCAAAAATTTTTTTTGAGAGAGTGAGAGGTGGGAGTTGGAATTCCAGCTGCTGTAAATTTACTGAATTTTATATAGAGTGAGGAGCAACATGGACCGTTGATCTATGTGACTTTTAAACGATAATGGGGATTGGGAAATTGGCTCAGGTATTGTCAGGGTTCCATCCCATAATACCTGTGTCGTAGAGCGCTAGGGGTTCATATACAATTTGACTGTCAACTTCTGTGAGAATATTAATTTGAAAATGCAGACGAATGGTTCTGGGAATTTCCAAGATACTAAAGTGGGTTTTTATTTATAATATTCTAAGTGACTCTACTATACTGGAGGAATATCGCACTTGATTGTAAGAGAACGGGCACGTACATTTTGGTTAATTAGTTTAATTTACGTTGGTATACTTTGTTTGGTGTCAATAGATTTGATTTGATGAAAATAATATTATATGTTATTGTGGATTTACATAACAGATTTATAAAACTCATGCAGGCTTTGAAAATATGAAACCCTTTTCCAAATTAGATGTAATAATTTTTCTATTGAAAGGCTTTTCTAATGTTTGAAATTGTAGGTTTTCTGAGGTTATAGTTTTATTTTTATAGCATGAATTCTTCCTTAGGGTGACAGAAAAAGTAACTGAAAAAGCTCAAGGACGTTTTTCCGAAAAGGGTAACTCTTGGAAAGTGCTCTACAATTCCAAGATTCCAACTTTACCGATTACTTTTTACTGCCTCTGGGGTTCCCCTAATTTTAATATAAAATTTTAAAAAATTAATATTTTTTAAATAAAAAAAGATTCCTGAGGCCTTTACTATTGGGTAAAAAAATCAGCTGATGGAGAATGTTCATTAGGTTTCAACAGAATCTTACAAATTTACAATCTCTCTCTCTCTCTAGTGAGTCTACTACATAAGAGAATAACTCTAGTTCTGGCCTTTTCTCCCAAACAAGTGAATAAATCTAGGCTTTCAAGAACCAAGTTGCAAAAGCAAACCATGCATTGGCTAGAATAGGCTACATAGCCTAAAGCCTATACTGAGGTCTTGAGTAACTCAAAAAGCTTCAAACTTTGCAGCATTTGGGGAACATTTCAAGGCTCCAAGAGCAAAAAACAGAGTCTTCTTCCCTCTTCTGGGTCTTTGCTAAAATGTCAATGTCAATGCCATTAGATCAGCAACCTCCACCAGACTTTGTGCTCCAGCAAAATGCAAACCCTCACTCACCCCATGGCTCCATTGGTGCAGTGGTTGCTGTTCTTGTTGTGGTCATAATCTTGGGTGTGGTTGCTGTTGTAATTGGGAGGCTCTGCTCTGGTAGGAGCATAATAGGATATGGCCATTATGATTTGGAGAGCTGGGCAGAGACAAAATGCTCATCTTGCATTGATGGAAGAATCAACCCACCACTTTCCAGGCCTAATGTGTCTTGCTCCTCTGTTTCAACTTCAACTCCAGCCCAAACCCATCAAGGATCTGAGCTTCAGCAAGAAGAGCAATCTCCTCAAACCCCACAACCTGCAAATCTTTGATGTTCTAGCTGTTGGGTTTTTTTGGATATGGTAGCAGTTGAAAACTCCTCTATCAGTTGTGTTTTGTTTGTTCATTTTTTTTACATTTGTGATGTTGGTATCATTGATTTTGCAGACTGAAATGCATTTTTGAGACTTCTCTTTGAATTTTGAATTGCCACTCCAAGTTTTTTGTTTAGTTGAAAAGAAAAAAATATATTATTTTAGCTAGAAACTGCTGTCAGGCAGCTGTTTTACTGTACTTTTTTTTAGATTCAATTGCAAGCAAACAACATTGCTCACAGCTTCAAAATCAACCCACCAGCTATGAGCATTAAATGAAAGTGTGTGTGGACCCAATGAAGGTGAGTAATATAACTGCTTCAATTATGGTTGCAGAAGCAACAAAATCATATTCTTTTTCAGGGTTGATAATGATGGGTACTGGTCCTTTTGAGTTTTTGGTCATTTCCCACCAATTCAGTAAACAATCTGCCATCTGCTAGCTGCTGAAGTTATTCTGCTCTCAGTGTAACACATTCACCTCTTAAAGATACCTTATTTTCTTCAATTTCAGGTTTCATGTGATGATTTCTCTGTTTTTAAAACTCAAATTTGCCTTTTTTTATTTATTGCAATGCTTTGAAATCAAGATCTTCAAACAACACCTTATCAGAGTCGGTCAATAGTTAAGGCAAATTGGTTAGCTGATGAATCAAATTGGTTAGTTGTTGGATAAAGCCCTCACTACAGAATGACTCGTGGTTAAAGTTAAGGTTGAGCTATGACTTTTAGGTCCATTGAGCTAGAACTAGGCAACCCATTGAGCCCATTTGTCATCATGGGCTTCCCAGATAAATGTTCAAAACTTATTATTTCCCCCCTTTCCCAAATTTTCTCAGTAACCAAACAGACTCCACCATCATCTTGAAAATGGTAACTCACCAAGCTTTCGCACAATGCGATCACCAAGTTATTTCCAAACACACATAAAAATCAAACCCAAAAATTTTCCAAAAAGTATGTCAAACTTTGGGTGAAGCGCATTGCCGATATAATTTTCCATGAGCCTGCAAACTGAGACAATTTCAAAATAAAATAAGAATGCCGGTGGTTGACCGTTTCGTGTGTTAACGAACCCACAATTACATTCCGTTGCCTTGGCTGACTTTTTTAACTGCTAATGCGCTACTAATCATATCAACTTCATCAAATTCTTGTTCTAAGTGGATAATGACCAAATTCACGATGACCAGAACAATTTGTCAGCCGATAATTTTACCCTTTTACCCTCCCGTTTTCTGGTCATGCCCTCACAGAAATTACAATCCAGCTGCAAAATTTGAAGTATGGCAATTCAGTCATTACCGAGGCCTCATATTTTCACCAACCAAAGAGAAAGAGGCAATTCTGGTCACATTTTTTTGCCCTATATAAACCCCATGAGCCCTCATGCTTTCTCATCTCCTTCCCATATTCGAGTTTTCAATATCTTAGCACTTTATTGAAGGAGCAATATACTTTGAGATACAAACAGCTAGCATGGCTTTGAGTTATAATGCACGAGGGTTCCTTCTGCTTCTAGCTGCTGCCTCTCTACTGGCAGCGAGCGAGGCCAGAACCCTCGTCGTTGGAGGCTCTGAAGGCTGGCGTTATGGCTTCAACTACACCGATTGGGCTTTCCAAAACAGCCCCTTCTACATAAAGGACCAATTGGGTAAGCACCCCCGTGTTTTATTTTTAAATTTATACAAACGAAACGACATTAGGAGAAAGAGAATTCGAACATAGGACCTCGGAGGCATGAGTAACTGTTGTAAACCCTCCCTACCCTAGTACGTGCATGAAATCATATAATGCATGTGAAATTATTCAAACTTTGTTTTATGTGATCTGATTTTGCAGTGTTCAAGTATGAGAACGACTCTGGTTACAGCGTGTACCAGCTCCCAAACCTGTGGAGCTACATAAAGTGCGATTTCAGCAAAGCCAAGCTGTTGGCAAGTGAGACGCAGGGAACTGGTGAGGGCTTCAAGGTTGAGCTGACTGAGTGGAGGCCATCTTACTTTGCCAGTAGTGGGAAGGATGGCAAGAACTGCAAGGATGGGCTCATGAAGTTGTTTGCGGTCCCACTGCCACGTTGGAATTAATCTCACTATTTTCCAAACTGCTCTCTTTTGGGGCTATATATATATACACACACACCAGATTGATTATGCAGTTGAATAATTCTGGAGGGTTATGATTGAAAATAAGGGTGAAGGGTTTCCTTCTTGATTTCCCATGATACACTGTACAAGTTATAGTGGGGAAAAAGTGTTTGAATAATTTGCCTCTGTTTCTTGATTTTCATGTTCACAATAAAGATTATTTTGTTTGAACTTTCTTTTACATTAATTCCAGAAATTAAACCAAAAAAATAAGAGTTGGCTTCATAAATACAAAGGAAAAGGCTCAATCCATCATGTTTATGCATCTTGTTGATTCTTGTATGAATTTGTAACTCAAATTAACAAGTCAGAAAACGCAAGCACTTGATTAATCGAAGATGCCTCTTCTGTATGTGTTGGAAGAACTTTCTCACATAACAGTGCATGATTGGCTTACCATAACTGTTGACGATCCCATTGCATGAAAGTTCTTCTCCTGTATTGGGCCTTACTCCAGCATTATAGTCTACATAGAACTGGGCTCTATTATACTGAAAACCCAAGATTTGGCTAGGGCTATTATTGGTCTATGGGCCTTTGACAACCCAGAATATTTGACGTGTTCACATGTCGCTATTATGATTTCCAATTTTCTACGATGGGGTTTTGGCAGATTTAAAACATGCATGAATCAACTACACAAATCCAAAAGTGCTTCTGTAGAAGTGGGGCAGAACTTTGAGTTTGAGTGACATTGGCTTACAACCACGCCAAAACAAGGTGCCGCTATGTCGTACGCTTTTTCCTCCAGTGGCAGAAAAGTGATTCCAAAAGTCTCGTTTTCCATGAAGAGAGATACAAGTCAGTGGTGGCCTTTTAAATTGCTTTCAATCAGACTTTGAACTTGTTTTTATTCATGCACATGGGACGAATTGCACTTTGATTCTAGACTAAATGCATAGCAATAGGTTCTTGAAGAAAAAGCAAAAACAATAGTCCGCTTTTGTAAGGACCTGAGTTAAATCAAAATTCATACAAATTTCATAACCCAACTTCTTCTTTTTTTGTACAATTGATATTGGTGGAGGGGAATTTGAAAACAGAATCTCGAGCATATATTAACTGTCTTTAAACATTTGAGTTACACACCCTTACACACAACTTTTTTAAAGATGTAACGAAATTTTAGCCAGGCTAGTGGTGAGCAATATAATATGTTCTCTTTTTTCGGTTGAATAGTTATGTCGTTTTCTTTTGTTGGTACTGCAGAGAATTATACGTTCTTATCCCAATTGTGCTTTCCTTTTAAAATGGACATGCCTAATATGGATATAATTATATTCTCTGGGCAGCTGGGATCCAGAATCCAAAGTACTTCCAGTAGGTGCCAATTACCAAAAAAAGAAAATTATGTTAACGAGGATTTTCCCTAATTATAACTAAATTCCAATCACAATAATTTAGTTATAGCCCCCAGTTTTAATTTGCACCCTCACAAATTCAGAAAAGCAAGCAAGCATATATTGTTGGCCAAAAGCAAACTTGGAAAAATAAGCATCCAACTAAGCCCACTAATTAAATACTTAACAGCTTAAACATCCTCCCCTTTTTTTTTGTCTTTTCGAATCTCATCAAATTCCATACTAACTTCCACTTGTTCGTTGGTGACAGGCTGTAACGCTCAGTTTAAAGTAGAATTTCCCCAGCTTGAAGAACTTTATACAAACAATATGAGAAGAGGAGGAGAACTTTATACAAACAATATGAGAAGAGGAGGAGAGGAGATTCGAACACAAGATTTCGGATGCAGCGATAACGGCCGTTAACTGCTACAAACCCATTGCAAAGCTTCTTAGTTTATAGCACTCGAAAAATATTACATTTGCCTTACGAGAACTAATTGAAAATCACATATTAACAGGACATAAATAGAATTTAAGAACATTGATTAATAATCAACGAAGCCCCGAAGGCTCAGAAAATGTTGTTGCCACGTAATCTCGAACCTCCCTAGCTATAACATCCCTCATGGTATCCCAAAACCCCGACGGCAAACTCTCACTCCTTTGCTGCACCGACACCATAGAGGCCCCGCTAATCCCCGGCGGCGCCAAAGTCAACTCGGTCAACGGGTCAAACTCCACCGACCCATTAACCAAAGATCCAGAAACCGAACTCGTGCTCATCCCTTCATAATTAGCTACATTGCCGCCACCGCCAACAAAATTAACGCCGTCTATTTGGTGACGATGGTGATGCTCTCCTCTTACCCTTCTCTTCAACGTCGAGTTCCAGTGGTTTTTCACGGCGTTGTCAGTTCGACCCGGGAGCAACCGGGCAATGGTGGCCCACCGGTTCCCGAATCGGGCATGGGCAGCTAAAATGGTCTCGTCCTCCGCCTGCGAAAAGGGTCGGTGCTCGACGTTCGGGCTCAGCTGATTGCACCATCTGAGCCTGCAAGACTTACCCGACCGACCCTTTATGTACCGGCTTATCAAGGACCAGTTTCTGGGTCCGTAGCGCTCGACGAGCCGGGTCAAGACCCGGTCCTCTTCCGCGCTCCACGGACCCTTGATGCGTTCCGGCTTGTTAGGATTTCTGGGAAGAGAAGACTCTGAAGAGGAAGTGTCGGAAGACGAAGTGGAAGACGAGCACCTGTTCATTGCTTCCATTGAAACAGTGTTGGTTAGTTTTGTGAGATGAGTGAGTGATGTTTGTGAAAATGCCAGAGAGAGAGGAAGTTAAGGAGAGAATGAGAGGAAGGGTGGGTTTGGGTGTTGAGTTATATATGGGAAGAGGTGCATGCATTTGCTGTTTTGATTGGATGGCCAATCCGATGGTTTTGAGCCTTTTTTTAGAGAGAGAGGGTACTTCCACGAAACTGGCTTTTGTAAAGTGGGTAAGGGTGCTGCTAACTAGAACTGAGTGCGCGTAGATGCGCACCCCTTGTTCTCACAATTTTTTCCATTTTATTTTCTCTTCCTGTGAACAAATTTGTCCCGGTCTAATTGTTGCCTTGTCTCGAGTCTCGACCTTCTGGGGTTTGCCCTATTGACCATTTTGCCCTTCCTCCAACAACATATTTGGATTAGATGAGTTGTCATGTCTTTCTTCGTGTAAATTTGTGACAGATTACAGTGTCAAAAAATAATCCTATTAAAATATACTATGTGATAAGAATTAGTGGTTTTTTTTTTTTTTTTTTTTTCATTTCTTCAATACTGCTGCTGCGTGATAGGACTACTGCCCAGCACAACTTTTTTCCCGTTTCACCCTAGAAACATTTTTCTTATGTTTTCTACAGTCCTACTTGCACTTATGGTTATTGGTTAGAGTCCACTCATATTTGTCCAAGTTCGATCTATCTTCTAGAACGTAAATGATTTAAAATATACTCATAATTATATCTAGCCCTAGATATTTAACCTCATAAATCGTTGTCAAACATAATTAAAATGGAATTGAGTTACTTAATATGAGATTGGGATATGTTGACTTGTTTCCTAGTGTTGTTTTCAAAATGAATATCACGGTTAAGAACAACAATATGGGTTAAGGGTAGGGCCTATAAGTTAATTTACAAAGAAATTGAGGCATCGCAATTGGAGAGGGGCAAAAACGGTAAATCACTGTATAGGAGGAGAGGAGCCAAAGAAATCTCGAGGATAAAAAAAAAAAGTAATTAAATCATTCTCGTACTGGGGACAAGAGGGAGAGGACTTATAAATTAGGGAGCGTTTAACACATGACAGGAATTGCAGAGCTGTTTAACACACAACACAAAACGTTTAAAAATGGCAAGTGGGCCCATGCCCTTTTTGACCACTTTAGCCACACACTCTACCCAATTACAGCTGTAAGTCCTTGCCTTATAGCCTTGGGTCACTGAAATTAACGGCTCCTGATCGACCGTCTCAAAAAGCAAAACCCTGATAAAAAGAAGGGCCTCCTTGAAATTTAAAATTAGAGTTTTAAAGCAGTGTGAGGATGACTTCAACGTCTTCCACGTAGGAAGGCCCCACTCCCAGGCTGTAAGAATCTCACGTGATTCTAGTTGAATCCCTTTGACTTTTTAGGCTCTTCCAAGAAACGAAAGCTACTTTCCCCGTACTCATCTTCCTAGAGCGTCACCCTCACCCATATTTGATCCCATAAAAAGAGGAAAATAATTTTACACCCCCATATTTTTAGTTATTTTGTTTTAGTGCATGATGCGCGTTGCGGATAAATGTGGGATGATTACATTATACATTTACTCGTAATATTTATCTTGCATTGCATATAACGATAAGTATATAAATTTTTCTTTTTCAAGGACAAGATGAACCTGTTAATTTATCTAATTACTTGATTTTTTATTCTTTTTGAACTTCATTAAGGTACTAACCCTATTATGCACTAGCGATTTAATGATACAAATCACTGCATATAGAGGACAAATTTGTCCCATACTCCACTTTATTACGATGAACTTCAATTTACTTGGAAATGACAAACTTTTTGTGTTTCACATGGTATGATCTAATGTACTTTTGGTTCAATGCTATGTACCATATTCTAGAAAAACCCTTTCAACCACATCCCAATGAAATTATGATAAAAATTATTCAAATATTTATTTGGCAAGACATACAAATATCTCTTTTGGAGTTTAATTTTTGTTCCAAGATAAGATGAAATCATGAAAGGGAACCTAATTCATGAACAAGTAGATCATATCTTTTCATTGTTTTTAAAGATTAGATTTTGTCCCTTAGGAATTGTTTTATAGGAGGAGCACAAAAACACTACGTACACCGCCCCGCCACCGTACATGTTTAATTATTATTATTATTATTATTTATTTATTTATTTTAGCAGTCGTACATGTGTAATTTAGTATTAGCAAATTGTGGCTTCAAAACTGACAACCACGCGCTGACCAGCTCGGTGGCAACAGCACCGTGATGATTGCATCTTAGCCGCCCACGTGGCACTATTTATGGATTTTTTTGGATGGTGTAACTTTTGGCAAGAAGCAGTTGGGCAGTTGATACTACAGCTGGCACCAAATCCTTACCCCCACAGTCACCGACTTGTTTCAGAATTTTCATACCCAAAAAAACTGTGTACTAATGTTTTAAAATAGAAAAAGGGTTAATGGCACTAGCTCTTTATCTCTGCTTGTGTTTTTTTAACTGAAGCTGTGTGCCTGAGTGGAGGAGACTCGAACTTTAGTGTAAATAAGCGAGCATACTGTTCTAATTAATTATTTAATTCACTTCGTATAATTGTCCCTTCTTGTAAATCTTGGGTCGGTAAATTCGTTCACCAAACAATTTGTTGATAAATTTGTAAATTATTATTTTTTGAATATCCAGAAATTAAAAAGGTTAAATAATGTCTCTCATAATTTGGTGAACAAAAGACGGTGAATAAATTTGGTAGCCCTCCGAGCAATACTCATTTATAAATTTACGGTTAAAAAAAATCGTTAAGGGAAAATAGTTTAAATTGTGTACGGTCGGTTGTAGGCTGCAGGGTGGGCCGTGTATTTAGACCAGTTTTTTTTTTGGTAGATATTTTTCTGCGATCAGAGAAATTTGGGCCAGTTGTCCTGGTTGGTTACTATCAGGTGGGTCCCATGGTGTCCCCTTCCAACCCAATTGCCGGTTGTGTTGGTCCTACAAATAGGGTGTAGCCCAGTACCGCGTGATGATTGGTACCTTGTCCTTCTCGCCTTGGTCAACAGTTTGGTTAAGATAGTTGTTGATATTCTCCTTGTTTTTCTTCTTCTTGCCTCTTGTTTGTTTTTCCTCTCATCTTCCATATGATTTTATTAAGAAAGGTTTGTTCCCTAAGTAATTAAGCTTAATTTTCGTTTCATTGGTTCCAACATCCTTTCAATATATCCATTTATAAAACGCAGGAATATATCCAATTGAGTTTATATACATATATAAATTTAGTTAAACTTGAATTTGGAAGTAATCTGATAAGTTATGACCAACTGACCGAACTTATATTTTATGTCTAAATTAGAGGTGGGCATCTAAAACCGAAATACTAAAACCATACACTAACCATACCGATTTCTTACCGTTTCATTTAGGATGGGGAAATATTCGGCACCGTACCGTACCGTACCAATATAGTATGGCAGCGATATCAAGTATTTGGTACCAGTCAATACCGTACAGTACCGAATACTGAAAAATAATTTTTTTTCATACTAAAATATAAGTATTTGTGTTGTGTTGTTGATTATGGATTATGTCATTTGTGCTATGTTGTTGATTTCTTGCTTTTTCTATATTTTGATAGCTTTTGTGCGTATGTTTATAGAGCCTTTTTCTTTTATTCATTTGATAATTAAAAGCTGTTTCAAATAGAAACATATAAAAGCCTTTCTGTAATCAGTACCTGAATTCCATTAACATTTTTCTGTGGGATACAAACAAGAACTGTCACATCCCGGGATCAACTCTGTTGTAGCACGATATTGTCCGCTTTGGGCCCCCCTCTCTGCCCTCACGGTTTTGTTTCTAGGAACTCACGAACAACTTTCCAGTGGGTCACCCATCCTGGGATTGCTCTAGCCCCCAACTCGCTTAACTTCGGAGTTCCTACGACTCCGAAGCCAGTGAGCTCCCAAAAGGTCTCGTGCTAGATGGATGCGGATGTGCACATATAAGGCACATCACCCCCTCTCCGTTGGTTGATGTGGGATCTTACAATCCACCCCCTTAAGGGCCCGACATCCTCATCGGCACACTTGCACCACACGGCAGAGTGGCTCTGATACCAAATTGTCACATCCCGGGATCAATTCCGTCGTAGCAAGATATTGTCCGCTTTGAGCCCCCCTCTCTGCCCTCACTGTTTTGTTTCTGGGAACTCACGAACAACTTCCCAGTGGGTCACCCATCCTGGGATTGCTCTAGCCCCCAACTTGCTTAACTTCGGAGTTCCTACGACTTCGAAGCCAGTGAGCTCCCAAAATGCCTCGTGCTAGATGGATGCGGGTGTGCACATAGAAGGCACATCACCCCCTCTCCGTTGGTTGATGTGGGATCTTACAAGAACTTCATGTATTAAATTTCAAAACAATACTATTCTACCCTAGAATAGTTTTCAGAGTGGCCTTTGGATTCTGTTAGTTTGAAGATCAGTATCTTCATTATTTTGTTCTTAAATTTCCATGTATGCATCATCTATGGTTTCTTTTATTGACTAGTCAAACGTGACGGTTTTGGCATCATCACTGTATTAGCATATATAAAATAATAATAATATAAAGAATCTTTTGTTAAAATTGATTGAGCTTTATTATTGGGTATGTTTATAAGGCATAAGGCATAATTTAACTATTTTGGTTTGTAAGCCATAATGCATGAGTTTTTACCATTTGGATTTGATGAATATGTTGAATCGGTTGATGGATATTGATTTGGTTGATTTGGATATTGAATATGTTGATGGATATTGAATATGTTGATTAGGATTTGGATATTGAGTATGTTGAATCTTTGAATCTGTAACTTAGGCATCACTTATTTTGGTGAATGAATATGTTGAATATTGAATTGGTTCATTTTTTAGTTGTGTCATTTTGGTACTGAAATGGTACCGTACCAATACCGATTTGGCACGGTATGGTACGGTACCAACTTTGACAAACGATAATCTCATACCGGTTTTAATTTCCAATATTGGTAGCGGTGCGAGCTCAATAACGTATCATGCCCACCCCTAGTCTAAATCACATTTTAGGTCATTAAAACGTTGGTTGAAACTCATGTCTTTAATGCTAGCTTGGAGTTCATGCATCTTTTCCTCTTACACCAGATTTGAAAATCTCCTTGGTTAGGGGATCTCTCTTGGAACCATCCCCTTCGGCTAATAATCCGGGCCTCTCCCCGTTACATTGTGGAGATGTTTTTCCTCCCAACTTTTGTTGGGTTTTGTCTGATCCTTGCTTTTGCAAGTTTTTTTTTTCATCCCTATTTCTCTAGGGTTTGTGTTCCAGCCTTTTGGGGTTGATTTTTGGAAGATCTTGATAGATCTGCTACTTTTGTGGTAGATCTCTTGTAGATCTCTCTGTATAGGAGGTGGAGCTGCTGGATTTTGTGGATTTACAATCTATTGTGCTTTGGGATTAAGTGGGGATTTGGAGATGCTGTGATATTCTTTGGAATGTTCTGGTGGAAGATGAGCAATTATGCCCTCCACTTTTGATGTATTTCATGTCCCATGATGTTTGAGAGATTGTTTTATGCCTTGATCTTTTTCAAGCACCGGTTGTTATAGGGATTTTGTGCTACACTCTCTCATTTGAAAAACTCTGAACTCTATTTGTGCTACATGGAGTCCCATAGAGCCACATACTTATCTTTTTCTTCTAGAAAGAGAAAAAGTAAAGTAGTACCATTTGTCTACATGGTTATGACTAGTAATGATATTTTCTTACAGTAACCTTCAAAGATCAAATCTAACAAGTAAATACAAGACTACAAGTCGTTTTATATGCACATAAGTCAGATAGGCATTTGCTGAATATGCAAGCTGTTGACAGATTGGCTCAAATTAAAATACAGAGACTACTCAGACAAGAGAAGATCTAACTAGATTCTGTTTTTTTACCAACCTACCCCAATTCTATCCAATAAGGATAAGCTTGCAATCTATGCAAAATTCATTTGGGTCAGGTTTTGCTGGACAACTCTGTTTGACCATCTTTAATTTAACATATTCAAACTAAAATATACCTCCATCTCTCTCTGTCCATGAATCTGTCTGTACAAGATGAGAATGAAGCTGTTCTGGAAGCTTGAGGGTTTGTAGGTTTGTACTTTGTTGTGCAATGCCAAAGCCCATTTCTGTCCTTGTTATTGGAGCACTGGTTGAATCCATTAGGACTCACTTTGGGCTTATAAGGCTTAAGGTTCAAGAAAATAAAAAAGGCACCTTTGTTCCGATACCCTTGTTTGTGGTGCTATTTTGTATTGTATTTCAACGATCTGATTCATCTATATTTTATATATTCTTTCAAAAATCATCATTGCACACAAAAAATAAAAAAATAAAAAAATCGGAACCATTTGTTCACTCAATCAATGGTTGTAATTTTTATGTTTTGTTGAAACACCGTATACTCTTATTTTGTTGGTCACAATTAGATGTTTTAAATGATTGCAAACATGATCCATGAATGAATGAAGACTTTAAAAATATACGATTTTAATTGTTGAAGTAAAATGTGTGGCTGACTCCACAATGTGTCCTTCAAATCAAATAAGATTATGGGATTATTTGAGGAATTTTATTATTTTCCAATTTTCTTTAGTTTTATCTTGGAAAGGGAGTTGGGTCAGAAAACATTTTTGCAGGTACAAGCCTAAACCGGCCTAGCTAGTGTGGTCCAAACGCTTTCCAGCCCGTTAATAATTCTTTCATATGAGATTTTCATGGAATCATCAATCAATCAAGACATTTACTCGATGCCAAATAATTGATGAGCTTTTAGAGACATTTTCTTTTTCCTGCTGTGATTTGTGTACAATTTTCAGTATAATCAAATCTATTTCCTAATTGTTGCCCTAACAGCTATTTTTATTCTTCCCTTAATTTGCTTCCTTTTTTCCCTGAAGTCAGAAATTATATTGGGCATAGGAAAATCCAATTTCATGGTATCAGAGGGAACCCAAGAAACTGGCTTTGGCATATTGGATATAACATTTCCATGATTTCAAACATCTGAAAACCTTCGTTTACATAACATTAATATAACCTAGATTAAGGAAAATGGAAAACAAGTTTGTGCTGGCTAGTGAGCTCTTACAATGAAAATGCTTAATTCTGGCCCTGCAGCCCCATCTGGATTGATCATATACAAAGCCTCAGAGTCCTTTGATCCAACAACCCTCTCAAACCTCGCCCTTATGTAGGTCAGTTCCCCATCCGATGCATATTCTTTTTCGGACGGGCTTGGAAGCACCCCTGCCCCCATTGAAACACCCCTCAAAGTCTGCATAACATGAAGCTCATCCTCTGACATTTGCTTCCTCCGAATCGAATAACCCACCTTTCTTCCATTACAATACACAGCCCAAACGAACTCCTCCAGCAGCTTCTTCTTGTTCGTCTTGGTCTCGCTCTCCAGCGCGATTCGGACTATATCCGATGCCATTTCCTTGTGGAACACACTACTGTGCATTGGCAGCTCTATCACAAAGAGTGGCATGCAATGAGGGTCTTCTTGTATGGCCAGGCTTACCCTGCCTTTTCGATACCCGAAAATTGTACCTGTGGTGGCATTGTCCTTAAGTAAAGGCTTTCGGGGTCTTCCCAACAAGGCCACCATTTTGCAGCCCGATGTCAACATGGGGAAGAGTTTGAACATCTTGAGAAGGCCTCCGGATGAAGACTTTGATGAACGTTTTTGGCCCGGTGTGTGACTATGCCGGAGAAAATTCAATATAGCAGAGTTTTCCATGTGGTAGAAGGGGCTAGAGTGCACAGACGGCATTGCAGGATTTTGGTTGATGTATGAATTCAAGAAATACAAGAAGGGTATGTTAGATAAGAGTATCTCAAAGTGTAGGCGAATTGGGGATATATATAGAGAGAGGGGAAGGTAGAAATTTAGTTTGGTTGGTCACTTGGGTGTGTTTGTGTTGTGTCATTGGAATCTTTGAAGTGGGAAATGAAATAGAGACCTTTTATTTTTTTTCTTCAAGTTGGTTAGGAGAGAAAGGAAACCTAATGGGACTGAAAGATTGATGTGACAAAGTTTCGTGATGAGAAGGGTAGGGGGTTGAATGTGATAAGATAAGGGAGGCCGGACCACGAAGAGAATGTGGGCAAGGGCCAGGGGGGGAAGAAAAAAAAACCACCAAAAAAGATACATGAAAAAAGGACTGTGTCAATGTTGGTTTGGCATGTGCTTCTCTGATCATCTCATAGAGCATCAATATCTGCTGCTTTATGCTTTTCCAAACCCCATCCTAAGTGCTCAATAATTATTGAGGTGCAGCTCATCTTTCCCCTCAAACAGTTCTTCTGTTTATCCATGGAATTTGCTTTCTTTCTTTTTTTCTTCCTCTCTTGTTAGTGACTATCTCTTTCTCTGTTTCCTTTTAGTTCCTCTCAGAGATGGTCTTATCAGAAACCCATGTTAGGCAGCAAAAGCTATTGATGGAAATAATTGGCTTGTATCCAAAGTGCTTTTTCTAGTTTCTGGTTTTTTTTTTTTTTTTTTTTTTGGGTGTTCAGCAAGACATCCCTTGCTCATTTTGAGTTCAAACTGCTGCCAGTGTTATGTGTTGCAGAATTATAAATTTGTTCTCAGAAAAAAAAAAAACAAAAACAAAAACAAAAATTAAAATCACTCAATTTTGCTAGCAAATAAGTCCAAGTAGGAGGCCACTGCCATTGTCCAAGAGTCCAAGACCTAGATGGGGCTCCTTTGTCATGATCAACTTTAAAGAGTCTGTACTGTCAGCATCACCATGAAACCATGATCATTGACAAATATTAAACAGCATCTCTTGTGTTATAGGCACCTTTTTTTGTGTTAAAGTTATAGGCCTTTTTATTCTTATATATACATTTTTGTTAATCAGTGCTTGTAACAAGTATTAACCATAATTAGAAAGGAAGATTATAGAGAGAAGGGACAATGCTACTCTTTAATCAGTATGCAGGCAATCATCTAATCATACATCTGCTGGCTGCTTTTTTTTTAATCAGATAAGAATTCATGATGAAATAATACAGTTCAAATTAAAATTCAGTGCTGAAAACTCATTGAAAAGAATTGGTTTTAATTCCGTGATTGTAGCCATTTTCTTTTTGGGAAATGACCCATTAGCTGAGCAAACATCTACCACATGTATGGTTGGAAGAGAGAAAAAGCTATGGTCATTTTAAGCAAACACTTGGGGTTTGGATGCAAGACCAAGTTACCTGCAGCAAAGGTGGGTTCCATATGAATATATATGAATTTGCCAAAAGAGTTTAGCTTGCCTTGATGCAACATAAAGTTACAACCAAAACCATCACCTGACCACTTACAACAGTGTTAAAAACCAATAATATAGATTTGATAGATTTGAAGCGTGAATATACAGAGTATTTCTCTCTTTTCAAAATAAATACTTATGTTGTCAGACTGTGAATCTGAACCACACGTTTAAGAAAGAGTTAAACTACATTTCTCTTGTTAATCGACAATCTAACAAAACAACATTTTCATATACCACTCGTATACATCAATTAATAACTTCAAATTTTGGATGATTGATAATTGGAGATGGTGTTTTCTGCAAATCTAAAATAGATTAGATAATTGTTTGAAAACTCATCCACCTATCATTTCATTCATTAGAATTATTGTGCCTGCGATGGGATGGTCAGATGCGCTAACTCTTCTGGTAATTCTATGTCACAAGATGTAGTTTTGGTTTGCAACTTTATTTCGATAAAAGCACAGTTTTAGAAGAAAAGTTTGCTTTAAGTGTTTGATGTTAAGAGATTAGACAATGTGGTGGACAAAGCATGCACAAACAATGAAGTCAAGATCTCTCTCTCATCGCTCAATAATTGATCTACAAGTTGTTGTCAAGTTAGGCGCTTGTTTATGAAGGCTTAACAACAAAAATAAGTTGATTGCAACAAAGATAGTTCTTGTTTCTGACATGATGAAAACATCTGTCAACAGCCCAAATCACCATATATTTTATCTTTGCACTGCATACTTTTTAAGATAGTGATCACTTGTGAAATAATCCACGCTAAATATCGACTTAGTAAATAGTTAAATGGAATAGGGTGAGCATTGTTTGATTTGCTTCGAGTTTGACTTTAATCCGCATGTCAAATATGTAACATCACGGTTCAAATTATTTTAGTATATGCCTCAAATTAATAGTATAAACTGAATCAAATCAATTGATATAGTGATCAATTCAGCTTCATCGTTTCCTCTTATACGAAGTTAAGCAAGTAGTTAGAGAAAACATTTTACAGTTAAGGGATGTAGATATTTAAGAATTTTAGTTTTGGTAATAAATGGTTAATATCAATGTGGGAGATGAAAGTTGACTGTAAATGTTGATAACATGCCAAGTGTTGAAATAATCAATATCATAGACGATTTTAAAATAGGCCAAACCGAAGTGAACCAAAATAATTGCAGTTTGATCCAATTTGATCCAAAACGCTTCTGGTATTAAAAGGCAAACCACCTCTGGGCTTAAAACTAACGAGATCTCGGGCCATAAAAGTGATTTTAGGGCTCATAAGAGGCTCAACTGTTTTCTTACCCGGGCCATAGTAGCGTTTGAAGCCCAAACCTTGAAAGCCCGCGGTTTCCCGCCCATTCCAAAACGTCCAAACGGTGTTTCTGTGCATATGCTTAAAAAACGGTTTTTTTTTCTGGGGTGCGATTTCCTGAAACACACGGTCTTATTTTAAAAATATAAAAACGCAGATTGGAGAGAGTCAAAATGGCTCTCTCAGTCTCATCCATAGCTACTCTCACTCGCTTCTCGTCTTTTTACTTCAATCGTATTAGTAAACGCTTCAGCTCCAGAGCCCCAACTAAGACCCACAACCGCCCGCAAATGTCGTTTTCTTCATCTTCTCCCACGGAGCCCAAGCAATCAGAGAAAATCTCAGCTCCTTACGGCTCCTGGAAATCCCAAATCACCGCCGATGTCGTCTCCGGTGCATCCAAGCGACTCGGCGGCACCGCCGTCGATTCCCTCGGCCGCCTCATCTGGCTCGAGTCTCGCCCCTCTGAATCAGGGTATCTATATATACTTTTGTAATTTTTCATGGATTTATTTGTATTTTGACCAACGAGGAACTGTTTGGTGTATGCATAGACGAGCGGTTCTGGTGAGAGAACCGGATAGACCGGAGGGTGAATCGGTTGATATTACGCCCAAGGACTATGCGGTTCGGACTCTGGCTCAGGAGTACGGAGGTGGCGCCTTCAGCGTTTCTGGGGATACACTCATTTTCTCCAATTACAAGGATCAACGCCTTTACAAGCAGTCCCTGAGTTCCAATGGTATATGATGTTTTCCATATCATTGTTTATATACTCTTGTTGTTTTCCGAATTCTCAAGCAAAATTGTATTAATGTTTAATTTGAAAGATGATGACTTGTGTTAATATTGGGGCCATCCAGATTCTTCACCTGTACCACTCACTCCAGATTATGGTGGCCCAGTTGTTAGTTATGCCGATGGGGTGTTTGATGCACGGTTTAACCGGTTTGTCACTGTCCAGGAAGGTATGTGGATGTGGTGCATTAGTATATGTTCTTCTGCTTTTCGTTTCTATATATTCAGTAAGACATTTATGTGTCAATCCCATTTCTCATTTTGTGTAGATCGTCGTCAAAGCAGTACAAATTCGACAACAACAATTGTAACAGTAGGGCTAGACGGCAAGAACATTCGGGGTAAGAGTTTGTCAAAAACCCATGTCTTGCTTCACTTTCCAATGACATAGTATATGTGTAACACTCAACGTATTGCAGTACATTTGATATTATTTAATTAATGCGGGTACCATGTGACATCCAGAACCAGAAGTACTAGTAGGCGGAACTGATTTCTATGCTTTCCCCCGTTTGGATCCCAAAGGTGAACGACTGGCATGGATTGAATGGTGCCATCCTAACATGCCATGGGATCAGGCTCAACTTTGGGTTGGGTATATATCTGACAGCGGGTAATCTAATCATTTTTCAGGATTCGTTCTTTTCTTCAGTTCCAAAATTTATCTTTACAAGAAACATTAGGTCACCACTGAAGACACTAATATTTTAAAGTATGGCTTGTAATGTACACACTTCATGCATTCTTTGAGTTTTATTTACATATGCTGTAGTTGTATTTACTCAATACTGTTATATAGGTGCACATAAGAATAACATTTTTTACATAGTTTTTTTGTCCTCCTGTAACTCTGTTCTTCCTCTTGCTGTTGTCCTACTCTATGATCACTTGGTTTAATAATAAATCCATATCCATTATTGGAGGTTCATTTTTTGAATTCTGAACGGATTTGTATCTGCCCCATGCAGAGAAGTCCATAAACGAATCTGTGTTGCTGGCTCTGATCCTACGATTAAGGAGTCTCCAATTGAACCCAAGTGGTCCTCTAAAGGTACCCTTTTTCTATAAAAAAAAATTTATTGGTTGATGAACATATTTAAGTTTGGAATGTGTTATTAAAGGCTCATGCTAACAAGATATAATATACTGAACTTACTACAAGTATTGGGTACATCTATTAGCAGGGAAAACCTATATGTGCATCCTTTGCAAAAAGGGGAACTTATTTTATCTTTGTAAAGCACTGGTTGGGTCAACAATATTGAATGCCAATATAATATCGATTAAGGATCACATTCCATGACTAACTCTTGGCAGTTACTGTTCACAATCGAACACTTCAATTTATGTCATTTATTAGATTCTACGGATTTCTTTCACTCTTGTTTATTCTGTATAGTGAAATTTATATATTACATTTTCAATTATTAAGATAGACAAAAAACTGTTGAACTTATTGGTTATGCTTGAAACGTGCAGGGGAGCTATATTTTATTACAGACAGAAAAAGTGGGTACTGGAATCTCTATAAATGGGTAAATTTTCTGTCTGGATTATCTATTGCAAATAATAAGAACAATATAATTCATTTAACATTGTTTGGACATGCTACCTAGTTAGACAACAGATTTTCCTATTTATTTATTTATTTAATCAGACAACTGTATTTTGAATCAAATAACACTATACTCACTTTTTTGTTGCTTGAACATGCTGCCTAGTCAGACAACAATATTTGGCGTCAGTTGGCATTTATTATCATATATACATTTTCTTAATTCACTTTTGCTTTATCAACAGGTTGAGTCTAACAATGAGGTGATATCAGTTTATTCCTTGGATGCTGAGTTTTCTAAACCGCTATGGGTTTTTGGCATCAATTCTTATGAATTTATTCAGAGCCATGAACAAAAAAACGTAATTGCTTGCAGCTATAGGTAAGAATTATTTGTGGTTGTTTTGCGTTAATTTTGTTTTGACTTGTAATTTGTAAAAATTATCAACTACGCAATTTAGTCTAGCTTAAGTTTGGATGTTTGCATGTAGGCAGAATGGGAGGTCATATCTTGGAATTCTGGATGATGCTCAGGGCTCACTATCTCTGCTTAACATTCCTTTCACAGATATTGATAATATTGTACTTCTAAAAACCTTATTTTCACTAAGTTTCTGTGCTAAAGTTGTTAATTATCTGACCTGATTATAGATTTTTAAAATTTTCATATTTGTCTACGCAGACTTTGGGGATCAATTGCCTATACGTGGAAGGAGCATCAGAAATTGATCCGTTGTCTGTGGCTAAGGTGTTTACCATATTTTATATCTTATCATAAAATACCTCTTCCTATTGTCAGGCAAAGGCTATTTTTTTGGAAATTGAACCACTAGTGTCACATGCCTCCATTTTTTTTTTTCTTTCTTGCAGGTTACTTTGGATGAAGATAAATCGAAAGCAGTTGATTTCAAGATTATTTGGTCTTCTTCACCTGATTGCTTAAAATACAAGTCTTACTTCAGCCTACCTGAATTAATTGAATTCCCAACAGAAGTTCCTGGTCAAACTGCCTTTGCATACTTTTATCCACCATCAAATCCCAATTACCAAGCTACTCATGATGAAAAGCCTCCAATGTTATTGAAAAGCCATGGTACGCGTGATTTGAATTTTCATAGTTATAATTCCTAAATGGTCTTGAAGCATTTAGTTTGAAATATAGTTATGCACTTTCTGAAAGGATGACAGGTGAGTCTTTCATTTTAAAAAGGATTACACTTTATAAGTTTCAACAAGTTATTTAAATCAGGGAACAATGGAACATACAGTATTATATAGCAGGGTAGATCATTTCAACCGTAATTTACCTATAGTAGTAACATTAGAAGTACGCTTGTGCAATGCCATTTAGTTAGGTGTCCTTTGTAGTCAAATATGTCCGTTCTCTTCAATGTATAGTTTAGCTGTTCTTATAAACAGAATTCATTACAACTTTGTTTTTCTTTGATTTACTACAGGAGGGCCCACAGCTGAATCACGTGGAATCTTAAATCTGAGTGTTCAGTACTGGACTAGTCGTGGTTGGGCATATGTTGACGTTAACTATGGTGGAAGCACTGGTTTGTCCTCAACCTTATGTTGTCTTTTTATTTTGTCTTTATGAGATCTTTTTGCTGCATATTCATGGCACTAGTAAGACAGCCCCTTGTCTGTCAATCCTGAGTTTATGCTATCTTTGATTACACTCTATATTTCAAACTCATTTACTATATTTGCTTATTTTTTTTACTTTTGACATGGGTGGTTGTTGATGGAGTTAGTTTGGCCAGTAAAAGATTTGCCTTTCAAATTATATTCCTCTATATCTTAGACAATGGGTTTTAAGGTTATGGCAGGGAATATCGTGAACGGCTCTTGAAGAAATGGGGAATTGTGGATGTAGATGATTGTTGCAGTTGTGCTAAATATCTGGTATTCATTTCATCTCCCCTACCTAAATGGTCATGATTAACTTAATAGATCATCCATCAAGCCAGGGTAATATATACTTTTTTTATCTAGGTGGGTTCTGGAAAGGCAGATGGGGAGCGCCTTTGTATTACTGGGGGCTCTGCAGGTGGCTACACAACCTTAGCTGCCCTTGCTTTTAGAGACACCTTCAAGGCAGGAGCTTCCTTGTATGGCGTGAGTGCCTAACTCTTTACTTGGTTTTATTATTATTATTTTTT
This sequence comes from Prunus dulcis, assembly GCF_902201215.1. NCBI lineage: Eukaryota > Viridiplantae > Streptophyta > Magnoliopsida > Rosales > Rosaceae > Prunus > Prunus dulcis. The sequence goes on along the minus strand of NC_047650.1, from coordinate 34,183,646 downwards.
GTCTATCTTAACCAATCCCTCGGTTTTCTATTAACTAGAGAACTGAGGGATGGGTCATATTTTTGCATTATGAAAGACTGTTGTATATGAATATTTAAGATTTGGCCTCTTCTTAGGGGAATCTCCTGTATTCTTTGCTTTTATATGTGAACATTCTTTCTGAAGCTTGATAGAAATTTACTACTCTTTTTTTTTTCCCTATATTTATAAATTTTTTATTTCTTCTCTTATTAACTAGTATCCTTCTACATTGCACATAATTCGCTATGAACTATAAAACTGAATTTTCTTTGTTTATTTGGTCCCTGAGCAGGTAGCCGACTTAAACATGTTGAGGGCAGAAACTCACAAATTTGAATCTCATTATATTGATAATCTCGTTGGTAAGTCAGACGATGACATTGGGTGCCACCGTGCTATACTTAGTTCTTTTATTGTTATTGATATGAGGCAATTTTAACTGGTTGCAGGCAGTGAAAAGGATTACTATGATAGGTCACCAATCAACTTTGCTGATAAGTTTTCTTGCCCGATAATCTTGTTCCAAGGATTGGAAGACAAGGTAAGCAGATCTTGCCCCATAATCTTTTTCTTTTCTTTTTCTTTTACCCTTCTATCAACAGTCACCATGTAATAAAACGAGGCATTTGTTTAATTCAATGGTGGTATTTTTGGGTTTTATTTATGAGTTTATGAATACGATTTACTTTGTAGGTCGTACCCCCAGATCAAGCTCGTAAAATATACAAAGCTTTGAAGGAAAAGGGTTTGCCTGTTGCTCTTGTGGAGTACGAAGGAGAACAACATGGTTTCCGTAAGGTATTTTCTGTTTATATTTTCCATCTTGATGTATTAAGTAACAAATCGAAATGATTGGAAAGAGTAGACTGATGTTGTATTTTTACACGCACAGGCTGAGAACATCAAGTTCACGCTGGAACAGCAAATGGTTTTCTTCGCACGTTTAGTTGGACGCTTCAAGGTCGCTGATGAGATTAATCCGATCAAAATTGACAACTTCGATTAAACATTTAGTAAAGAGAGATGCCTCATGCCCGAGTCTCAGTCTCAGTTTTCATACGATGAATTAGGTTCTACAGGTTTGCTTCTTCAAGAGATTTTTGTGCCGTCTGAAAAACACACACAATTTTCTAGTTTGAAGGAACTTATGCTACGTTCGATGTCAACTTTGTCACGGTCCTTTTGCGTTGACTTGATGTACATATGACACGTGTAACTTTTAAACCCTGTGTGAAGTTTGTATCGAAGCAATTCTGTTTTCTTATGAGCTGTGATGATATGTATTCGTTTCCATTAACATATTTCGAGAGTCATGCGATGCTCTGTGCAGAGTGTTGTGATCAGTAACGTAAGGAGGACCACATGTTTCATCAATGGCCGAATGGAAGCCCAAAATGTATTTGGATGATCTGTATAAAATGTTGCTTCCTCGGCAGGGACTAGGTTATAATTGAGTTATGAGTTGCACACCACACAAAATATTGTGCAATTTTATGTGTCTAATTTCAAAATTTATTCACCAAAAACAAAATCACGAGTCTCAGGGGATGGTGAACCTCGTCTCGTCTCTATCGGCAACTTTTCTATTTTAATACAAGTCATAGTCTAGGGGAAGAAGTGTTTCTCAAACATACTATTAAGGTGCAATTGGGATTCGAATATGAAACCATTAATTTACAAATTAAAGTCATTTTCTATCGAGTTAGTTCCGGTTCGCTCTTATTTTATTTTTTATTTTTTCTTTTCGTGTCTCCCTCCCCTACAACTGATTAAAAAAGAAGCCATTTTTTACTGAAATAAACCCCTATTGACCGGTAATTTCATAATTAAGTAATGAACAAATGTATGCTTAAGTGGACATTTGGACAATATGAAAAGGGAACAACGTGGCAGTAAAGATGAGGTGGCGACTGTCGAATGGAGAGGAAGGGAGTGAGGTGGCGAGTGTTTCTGAGGAGAGGATGAGTCAAATGGCTTTCTTCCTCAGTCTTCCTCCTCCTCATCATCATACAGACATATACGTCCTCCTCAACTTCAACATATCAGTAAGTTAGTAAACCATGGAATTTGATCATCGCCAGCAGCCAGAGTGAGTCTCCCTCCCAACTAAAATGCAGGACCTACAGCCAACGGCTACTTCTCCTTTGGAAGTTAAGCAAATCACAGCTCCCTATGGCTCCTGGAAATCTCCCATCGCCACCGACGACGTCTCCGCCGCCTCCAAGCTACTCGCCGGCACCGCCGTCGATTCCCTCGGCCCCTCATCTGCCTCGAGTCTCGCCCCAATGAATCCGGGTACGTCTGTTTTCTATCTCTACATTAATTGAAATTTGAGTCCTTCATGCTCATGGTCATTGGTCATGGTCATAACTCATGAGGGTATTTATTTATTTATTTACAGACGAATGGTAGTGGTGAGAGAACCGGAGAGGGCAGGGGAGGGACCGGTTGATATTACCCCCAAGGAGTATGCGGTGCGCACAGTGGCTCAGGGCTCCGAAAGTGGCGGTGCCTTCAGAGTTTCAGCGGATACAGATACACTAGTTTTCTCCAATTACAGCGAACAACGCCTTTACAAGCAGTCCTACTTCTTCCACTATTGGTGGTTGGTACAAATATATATATATTATTATACATGAAATGCTTATTTGAAATTAAGCTGCTATATTTACTTCATTTTGTTTTTGTTGTTGTTGTTGTGAAATGCCTGTCTTTACCAGATTCTTCTCCTACACCACTCACTCCGGATTATGGTGGACCAATTGTGAGTTATGCTGATGGGGTGTTTGATGCCCGCTTTAATCGTTATATAACTCTGCGGGAAGGCATGTCATCCCTCCATTTTTACTACTGTAAAGCCATTTATGTATGTGTCAAATGTCAATCCAGTCTCTCTCTTTTGTGTGTGCGTAGATGCTCGTCAAAGCACCACTGATCCCATCACAACAATCGTAGCAGTAGAGCTTGACAGCACGGATATTCGGGGTAAATTTATTAAGAGTTTGTCAAAACTGAACCCAAGTCTCTATAACATTGATGTACCGAGGACTGATGATTATTGCGTAATGTGGGTGGCACCATGTGGCATCCAGAACCAGAAGTACTAGTAGGTGGAAGCGACTTCTATGCCTTCCCTCGTCTGGACCGCAAAGGCGAACGATTGGCATGGATTGAGTGGTCTCATCCCAACATGCCATGGGATAAAGCTCAACTCTAGGTTGGCTGCATATCTGAGACAGGGTAAGCTAATTTCTTCTCGGGATGACATTGCGCTTCTTTCTGCGATGATACACGCTTTTGCTAGTAGGGTTAATTAATCTTCTTGGTTCTTTCGTACAGAGAAGTCTACAAACGTATCTGCGTTGCTGGCTGTGATCCTGCAATCAGAGAGTCTCCAACCGAACCCAAGTGGTCTTCTAAAGGTGATTTTTTTATTTATTTACTTGGTTGAGGAGCAAATTTCAACTTGAAGTGTCATTATTAAAATATCATATTTGATAGACACTTGACTGAACTTCATTGAGTACAAGTATCCATTGCATCTCTGTTGAGGATAAATATACATCCGTAGGAAAAAGGGAACTCCTTTCATGTTTGGAAAGTACTGGTGGGATCAACAATCTTATTGTTCATACAATCACTTCAAGATAAGAGTTCCTTGACTAATTATTGGCTTTTACTGCTCAAGTAGAATAACTCAAGGTATCTGCTTTTGTTAATTTCATATTCCAATATTGAACTTTCATATGCTTCATGCTCTGCTTTAATTGGTTATGCTTGAGTGGTGCAGGGGAACTATTTTTTATTACTGACAGACAAAATGGGTATTGGAATCTGTATAAATGGGTAATTTTCTTACTTTAACATTTCTGTTTGCCTTGATCTATATACTGGAATTTTATGATACTTAAAACATTTTGTGTGGTTGAACAACAGTTATTTGGTGTTAATTGGCATTCATCATTTTATATGTCTTCCTAATTCAGATTTTCTTTGACAACAGGTTGAGTCTAATAATGAGGTGATATCTGTTTATTCTTGGGATGCTGAGTTCTCCAGACCATTATGTAATTTTGGAATGAATTCTTATGAACTTATTCAGAGCCATGAGCAAAATATCTTAATTGCTTGCAGCTATAGGTAGGAAAGTTAGGTTTGGCCGTATTGTGTTTATCTTGTACTTGTAAATGATTATTGTCTATCTGCTTTAGTCAAGAAATGAGTTTTGGATGTTTACATGTAGGGAAAATGGAAGGTCATATCTTGGAATTCTGGATGATGTTCAGGGCTCATTCTCTGTGCTTAATATTCCTTTCACAGATATAGATAATATTGTACTTCCAAAAATCTTATGCTTATTTATGTGCTAAAGCTGTTAAGTATTTGACCGGCCTATACATTTCAAAACTTGCATATTTGTCTATGCAGACTTTAGGGATCAATTGCCTATACGTGGAGGGAGCATCCGAAGTTCATCCACTGTCTGTAGCGAAGGTGTTTTGCTATCTTTGATGTCCCATTTTACAATACCTCTTTCTGTTGCAGCATATAATGGTGAAGGCTATTGTTGTGCATTAGGCCGCTTCTGTTTCGTATCATTAAACCTTTCTCTTTTGGTGTAGGTGACTTTAGATGACCATAAATCAAAAGCAGTTGCATTCAAGATTATTTGGTCTTCTTCACCCGATTATTTAAAATACAAGCCCTACTTCAGCTTACCCAAAGTTATTCGATTCCCAACAGAAGTTCCTGGTCAAACTGCCTTTGCGTACTTTTACACACCATCAAATCCTGATTACCAAGCCACTCAGGAAGAAAAGCCTCCACTGTTATTGCAAGCCCATGGTATGCTATGATTTAAAAGTTTCCTAGTTATAATTCCTAAGTTTTCCATATTGGGCATTTCTTTTGCAAATGTTGTTCTGCAATTCCTGGGATGATGCAGGTGACCCTCTCTTTCAGACCTAGAGGACATTATTATCTACTTGTTGCAATGAAAAGATACTTCATTCAGGGAAGATAGGATAATTTGTTGCGAAGGAGACTATTTCCCACATTACGCATGCTTATTCAATGCCTTTTCATTACGTGCCCTTGTTGGAGCTATCCCTTCTCTCAGATGAATAGTACTATAGTTTAGCTGTTTTTGTGAATTTATTTGTTATAGCATTGTTCTTCTTTGATTTACTGCAGGAGGACCCACATTTGAATCGCACGGAATCTTAAATCTGAGTATTCAGTACTGGACTAGTCAGGGTTGGGCATTTGTTGCTGTTAACTATGGTGGAAGCAGTGGTTTGCTTTTAACCTTATATTGTAGTTTATGCTTGTTATTTTGTTTTTATGGGATCGCTTTATTGCACAATGATGGTTCTGGAGTCCTTTGATCCTGAGTTTATGAATCCTCTTATTACTGTCAACGTTTCAATCTTTTTGGTTCTTTTCAAATTATATTCCATCATATCTTAGACAATGGGTTTTAAGGTTTTGGCAGAGAATATCGTGAAAGGCTCTTGAGGAAATGGGGAATTGTGGATGTAAATGACTGTTGCAGCTGTGCTAGATATTTGGTATTCATTTTATCCTAGACGTTGATGAGTTTGGTAGAGCACCCATCAAGCCATGGTAATATATATTTTTGTTATCTAGGTGGATTCTGGGAAGGTAGATGGCAACCGGCTATGTATTACTGGGGACTCTGCAGGTGGTTATACGACCTTGGCTGCTCTTGCTTTTAGAGACACCTTTAAGGCAGGAGCTTCCTTGTATGGTGTGAGTGTCTAACTCTATAATAAGTTTACTATTCATTTCTTGTGGACAGTGATATCAGAAGGAACTCGTGGTTATATTATTGCATCATGTAAAATTATGTTGCAGAATAATCTTTCTGACTAGGCCTCTGCTGCGGTGAATGTTCTGTACTCTTCCCCTTATATACTACCTTTGCTTCTTGAAGCTTGATGACACGTTAATACTCTTATTCCGTTATTTTTTCCCTTTTATATCATTAACTGATATCCTTTTACATAACATAGTATACGCTATGAACTAGAGAACTGACCCTTTTTTTGGGTCATATTGGTCCATGAATAGATAGCTGACTTGACAATGTTGAGGGCAGAAACTCAAAAATTTGAATCTCACTATATTGATAGTCTTGTTGGTAAGTCAGAAGATGACATTTGAGGCTTTACTTTATTGATGCCATGAAGTTGATGCAAACATAATTGGTTGCAGGTAGTGAAAAGGATTACTTTGAAAGGTCGCCAATCAACTTCGTTGATAGATTTTCTTGCCCCATTATCTTATTTCAAGGATTGGAAGACAAGGTAAGAAAATTGTAGCATTTTCTTTTCTTTGTCGTACTTCTTTTAATCCTCCTCTTTCACCATGTGATAACTAAGGATGATAATTTCGGCACAGAGGAGATGAGATAAAATTATGGTATCTAGTGCTTTCATGAACTTTAAGACTGAGTTTGGAAAGCACATTATGTTTTGTAGTCTGTACCCCCAGTACAAGCTCGTACAACATAACATGCTTTAAAGGACAATGGTCTGCCTGTTGCTCTCGTGGAGTACGAAGGAGAACAACATGGTTTCCGCAAGGTATTTTCCTTGTTATGTAGTACGTACTCACAAAAGTTTAACGATTGGATACTACAAACTGATACAGTATTGTACACAGGCTGAGAACATTAAGTTCACGCTGGAGCAACAAATGGTTTTCTTTGCACGGTTAGTTGGACACTTCAAGGTTGCAGATGACATTACGCCATTCTAAATTGATAACTTCGATTAAGCATTCACTAAAAGAGGTGCCATATTCTGAAATTCTCCTCTGTGTACTTTTGTAATTTGTATGAGACAATACTTTTGCAGGTTTTGACTTGTTATTTGGTTTCCACTCAATCTGACCGAGAACAATTTGCTAGTTTTAAGGAATTTGTGGATCTATTATGGATGACAAAAATGAAATGAGCATGAACTGATTCACAGCTTGTTCTGGAAAGCTGAAATGACTTACTATCTTTTTTTTCTTTTTTCTTTTTTAAACTGGAAATGACTTACGATCTTTACATGTTCTCTGTTCTATTATTATGTCACATTTAATCTAAAGGTTTCGGTTCGGATTTGGGTAAATTATGAGTTGTAGTTTAATTATATGTATATGTGGTTGTAGAATATTAAAGCTAACTTCTAAACTGCTTTGACATCCCACCTTGGTTTTGCAAATTGCAGTGCTCCTTTCTCCCCTCTAGAAGTTGACAATATGTTTTGCCTACCGCCCGTTATATTCTGTTTAGCACACCCCATCGGAAAAACATTAAAAATTGTAGAAGAATAAACGAGTCTAGTGTTTCGTCCCACCCTAGCTACAATAAAAAATGAGTCTAGTGGTTCATCTCTATCTATAATCAATCTAGTAGTTCCGCCCATGTTTTATAGATCTTTTATTTTTCCATTCTCCGAAAAATAGACAGTTGTCCTATCATGACGTATTGACTTTCTAGATTGATGAAATTTAGGATAATCAAATAAGAAGTCAATCTAACAAAAATTGAATTTCGTGTTCTATGTTTCATACCGTTGTTTTTCTTATCTGGTGTCACCAAATACATGCGTGTCTGAGAGAGCTTTGCTAGACAGTACTGGTTCACACATATAGGAAATTGTCAGCCTTTGATGGTTGGTCTCAAACTGTGAGACCCACTTTATCCAACGGTCCAGAGTCATTCAGGTGTTCTCGGTCTTTTACCTAATGGATTGATTGTGCAAGAAGTCAATTTTTTATTAGCCTATTTTTAATTATATTTGATTTTCTTGCCAATTACCTTGGTGACATAGCTCTTCCTGCCCTGAGGTGGAGATCTTTTGAGTTCACCTTCTGAGGAAATCATTGACTATAGGGTATTAAAAAGATGAGGTTTGTGATTTAGGGTTCTATAGCCAACCAAAAAAAGTGTTTGATTTGAGATCGCTAACAAAATTGAGGGTGCAGCAGACAGATAACATAGAGAAAATTGCATATATAAGATTTGATAAATATGTGCTGCTTTTTTCCAGTATGTATATTTATATATTCTTCCAATTACAAACTTTGATATAAAACAAAGAAAGAAAGAAAGAATGTGTATGCAGTAATGGGGGCAATAATCATGCTTGATTTTTGTGTTTTTAACTGCAAACCATCAACCACAATCCTCTTACGTATGTATTCTACACTGCTAAAAACAAATAAATAGGCAACTTTACAGCAGAAAAAAATTGATGAAAAACAGCAAATTTTCTCAAAAATTAATAAAGAATCTATGGCAGATTCAGGACCGTGAAAGAGACCCAAAGCCATTGGCAAGTGCACTGACAGCAGGATTGAAGGCCAATCGACCCAAAATGCCTTGCTTGTAAGGTAAGAAGGTCTTCTTCTTCATATCATTAGACACTGCTTTGTTCATAGTGTAATGCAACTCATGAGCTGAAACTGGCCCTCTTCTTCTTGAGCTCGTGGCCGCCGGGCTGTCTATGGACCTGAAGCTGGAGTTCTTGACATCTTCGTTTTTCTTGAACAGATTTGAGTACTTTCGGAATGGATCTTTATCTGTTGCTCTTCCTTCTGATGCGCTTCGAAACAGCAGAAAGTCTCTCAGTTTCCATTTCTTTGAAGCCTTTGAAGCTGAAGCAGCAGCAGAGGGAGAAAACATGGCTTTTGGAGCTAACTGTCTGTTGTTTTGTTGTTGCTGCTGTTGCTGTTGTTGTTTTTCTTCTTCTTCCCATTGATACTCCGAAACCCTCAAAGGAGATAGGGACCTTGTTGCTCTATGGCCCGAAACAGAGGATGACAAGGCAGCAGGAGTTCTGTCTCTTCCTCTTTGGTGCTGATCACTTCTCTTTGTGGTGTTGTCCATTTGGGTCGTGGACGACGGCCCAAGTGGATGGTCTTTACCCTTTTTCCATCTAGGCGAAAGAACTTGACGGAAAAAGGATGGAGTTCTCGGGGTGTTAGTTGCAGGAGGAGGCTTAAAGGGTCGGATAACGCCGCCATCGAAAAGCTCTTCAGCTGAGAGAGAAGTTCTTTCCACCTCCTCACTAACATCAAATGCGAAGTCCTCAAAGCCAAACTCATCCTTAGGCGATTTGGGAGATTTTGGTGTGGCTCCTTCATGAGTTGGCGGCTCATCGTCTTCCCAATTGCTGTTGGAGAACTCTTCAAACTCCCTGTAAAAGTCAGACATCCTAGTTGGGCTTGTTGGTGCACTCATGTAGAACTCCCCGAACCGCCTTGGCGTCGAAGGAGCCGTCACACATGGCGAAGATCGGGCGCTATTGAAGTCGAAATCCATGGCTGTTCTGGTTGGTATCACCACCTCCATGACTGCTTGCTTCTTGTGTTGAGAGTTTGGTTTTTGAGAGGGACAAAGACAATGACAAAGGTGAACAATAATATATATATAGAGGGCAAGTAGAGGAAGGAACATAGAAATGAGAAAGGTAGAGATTGTTGACCAAAGACCATCAAAGGTAGAGATTAGGAGCCGCCTTTTAATACTTCGTAGCTAACCATGGTTGCTTTTCTATTATTTCTTGAGCTACAAAACACTAATGAAAACCTCACATGCCAAAGCCTTCATCATTCCTTTGTTTTTTGTTTTTTTACGGCACGAATTTTCCTTGAAGTGGACCCTTCCCAGGTCGACGTGGACATATCAAAATGTTATTTACAAGAATAATACTAGAGACACCAATTTATTATATCAATTTCTAAATGCGAACAAATTTAAAATTATCTCATTTCTTTTCGTTCTGGACACACTTTTGACCTCATTTATTTATAGTAAATAAATAACTCTCACATAAATTAGTGTCTATGATGGTGGGATAAAACAAATAAATATAGAAAAGTAGAAGAGTAATCATGGCGCAATGGATGGCATCACTGATTCAACTGTGAGCCTTTTCCTCCAAGCTTAATTGGTTTGACCACAAAGCATGCAGTCAACGTAGTCGATTGCCTCACCTGAAATGTGGGATTAATTATAGCTGTAAGTTTGGTATGTGCTTGTAAAGCCCAACCAAAACCATGAGAATAAATGATGCAAATATATAAAAAATGTCTTGACATAGGGAACATTACTTGGATTGCTTCAGAAATATGGTAAAACATGTAAGTTTAATTTGAGTCTTTTATTTATGTATTTACAGAATACCAGTTGGGTTGCCCTTGGAGATGATGAAGAAGTTAAATTTAAGGGAAAATAAAGTTAATTATGTAAATCAATTAGCCTGATGATGGTTACCCATTATTTAGGATAAAATATTTTGTTGATGTATTGTAAATTAATCCATCCATTTAATTATATTTTATTCCATTTTAATACTCATTTACTGATAACGGATACTGAGAAGCTAATCTCGCCTAATCAATTGTTCCATTAAAAAAAATATGTCCATCTACCTGAAGATCTGACCAAGTTGAATTAATTCAAGATTTGTTTAATGGCTGATAAACGTGCCTAAATGACTTCTAGAATTTGAAGCTTTTAATTCTTGAAAAATATGAGATTTTATAAGTGGAACATGTAAGAGTCTAAGACTGATGTTGTTGGGTGCACCTACATCTGGCATTTTTGGGTCCCAAAAATATCTAAATGCTGACAAATTTAGCCGAACAATCTCAAACCAGAGCCCCTTTTTTTGATTTTTTGATGCAAAAAAACAGAGTTGGTAGGGAACAATCTTATCACAAGCTATATGCAGAAATTATTTATTATTTATTATTATTTTCTTGTTGCTTTTAATGTCTCAGTATCCATGAAATTCACATTTTTTACGGTGCCAATATATATGGGCTTGGAGAGATGCAACACACCACATGGTGTTGGAGAATGCATACAACCAATTTAGTCTTAACTCAAGGCAGCATGAATAATGCCATATTCATTTGTTGGTGCACGTTTTGAGCTCATCACATACATATTTTGATAGGGACAAGTATTTGCCGTCCAAAACTCCCTCTTTTAGTTTTGAAAATTAATTTGGTTGGATTGATGTGTCTATTTGTGGATGGTAGAGACAATAATGTCTACTAGGGTAGTATATATTTTATTGTCAAAAGATTTGTATTGTGGGACATGTATTTATGTTGTCAAATCAAGAATTCGGATTACAAGTTCTCTGAATCTGTAATTCGTAGAATATGGAAAGAGAATATTTGTAAATTTTTATTTTTTTAAACATATGGGTGATAGGAGATGATGAACTCTCAAACTTAGGATTTCCGATAAATAAATAACTCTCAAACTTAGGATTTCCGATAAATAAATAAATGCTTATAATTAATTGAACTACAAACTTCTTCTAAAATGAAAACAAATGGGAGCTTTTGCATTGTTTTTTTTATATTCCTTTTCTAAATTCCTATATATACGTGGTTGATATCATTTTCTTAGGTAGGTCACAAGTGAACAACCACGTAAAATGAAAACCCAGTGGGAGCTCTTATATTGTCTTTTATGAATGAGAAAAGTTAGCTGCCTACTTCTTTAAAAAAAAACCTAAATGGGTAATTTGAAAAATCTATTCATAAAACAAATGAGAGTTAAGAAAAAAGACCATCTAGAAGTGAAGACAGCTCATGGAGTTGAATTTCTTGGCTGATCAAAGTAATAACAAAATGTGGTTGATACACACATGACTGCACATCTATATATACATACTTAATTCAAAACAAGCCGTATTCGTACGTGTGTCTGCAAATTTTTTTTTTAAATTTAAAAAAAGCTCGACTCATGACAAGCACACATTGACAGTTGACACAACACATAGTTTCATGTCCAAGCATATGGAAATAACTTCGCTACGCGTGATGCACTTTTGTGTTTGTCTATCGCTTCATTTCATATTAATTACGGATAAATAAAGATATAGAAATATGAATATAGTGCATTTATGACAAAAACGTTTCTTTCGTGACAAGGAAGTTTCTCTCGTGACAAGGAAGTTTCTCTCATGACAAATAACTAACTTTGATCAGAAAAAAGAAAAAAGAGGTACAAGCAGAACCCGTGTGTTTGTAAGCCTACAGATTTCAAATCAACGACTGCTGGTTTTGGTTTGAGCAAAGCTAATTAAACATGGAAGATGGTGAGGTTCCACCAGTTGTTTTGTCTAGACACATCTAAAAACGACTTTGAAATGTGATCAGTTTGGCTTGTTGTGGAGGGAGGGCTTTTCATTTTTCGAATCAGGGTATTATCCAAAAAATGAAATAAAATAATACGGATGATTAAATTGGTTGGATTATTTCATTCATTTATTAATTCATTAATTAAATCAAATTGCCTTTTCAAATGATGCAACAACCATTTGGCATCTTCTAATCCATACTCCCATAATAGACAACAGCCTTATACCACGACGCATCTCTCAACTCCTTACGTGTGAAACGTGCTAAAATATCGTTGGATTCGTTTTCCTTTTCCTCTTTCTTCTTTACCTCCTTTTCAACGGTTCGGATTATTTTATCATAAACTTGGATCATGAAAATGTCAATCCCGAAAAAACGATTGGGTTTGGGTTGGGAGTTGGGTATAATCATGATCTTCAGCCAATCCATGTTCTAAAAGGTCTTCACCAATCCCATTGGGTCGGGCTCTAACTCTTGATTGGGGCCATACTATTTGCTAGCCTGTTGCTGCTATCTTTTTGCTCCAAAACATAATAAATTATCATGAGTAACAGTAGTGACGGACTCAGAATTCGAATCTCGTAGGATTATAGTGTAAATGTTCCAAAGAAAATTTAAGAATAGGTTATTTTTCTTATCTATTTTTTCTCTTTCAAATTTTATTTCTTTCTTGGAAAATATACTTTGAATGATTTCAATTTGTCATTTATATATATATATTGCCACTTTTATTGTGTCGTGTTAAGATTAATGTTGATAGTGATTTGGAGCATTATTGCAAAAAACTCACTAGTGTAGTGGTTTGAAGCAAATGCTTTCTTTAAGAAATGTCTTGAGCTCAAGTCCTAATATCCATATAGTTTGTGTGAGTTTGGTATATTATTGTCTCTTTCAATAGGAAAGATAAATACAAATATATAATGTTGATAAGGGGAAATAATAAAACCAATGACCCTTTACCGCCAAAATCCCGCCAAATAAAATGGAGGGCCCAAAAGTACAGTTGTCTAGTAGCTTAGAAGATAAACATAGTCCAAAGGTTTAACAAGGCGACCAAATTTATTTGCAAAAAGATATTGGGGCCCTACAGGATAAAGCCACTAATTGAGTTTGGGCCTCAAAGTCAACGCGGACCCTTTGGTTTTGGTTTGATACGAACCTCCCGTACCATTTTGGGCAGTGAGAGGTGGATCCAGATTTATCACGGGCGTAGAAACTTGTGCCATACCAAAGTCCTTTTCAGCAGAGAAGACACAACATATAATCTCCAAGCCTTTAAATTAACAGCAACAGAAAATCTTGTTTAAACATGATTAACTTGTTTAATTAGGGTTAGATGAAGATAGTTTAACTTTGTATGAGTGGTTGGAAAGTTGCAGGCTTGTCATTTTTATGCTTTTGGCAGTGACCCCTCGACCTTGAAAAGCAGGGTTTGTTCTTTACTTTGATGTGGCTATAGATCCATGCCGTGAAAGTGACAAATGGTAAGGACCACTTACCCCACTTGTTTCTGATGAATATTCTTGAGCATGGACACACAGGACGTCAAGAGTAAAAGTAAATACTTTTGACTACTTAAGCAACAAGTCTCTTGCGATCATAGGCAGTGCTTTTGATATAAACCCAATGCATTGCTCTCATGATTACTTACAAGTTACAAGAGAGCAGATATTATTCATGTAATTTTGATATATGTCTATAGCTATGTACAAAATCAACCCCCAACACCCTTACAATCATTTAAAACAATAATTTGCAGAGAGGGCAAAAACTTGATCATGTGGACAGTAGGTACCTAAAACTGAACTCATAAGGTATAATTTGAACAACCTGTGAAAGAGGCTCATTTTTCCCTCTTTCAAGCAGCTTAATTGCGTCTTTTCCCAGTTCACTTGGTAGCTGAAGGCAGATCCAGTCTAGCAGTGACTCTATGTCCTTTGCAAAATCAGGCAGATACCAGTTCAAGAGTTTTGGAATTGCAAATTTAGTTGATGAAATTCCAACTGCAGCTTGTAAGTACTCTCTTTTTGCCACTTCCAGTTCATTCTCAACTTGGAATGCAGTATACACTCTCACCTACATTTGGCAGAAGACCATTTATTACTGATGTCAGTTGCTTGGAACTTTGAACCTGTGAAGAAATTTGTACAAATACAGTTTTTTTTATTCCATGTGTAAACTTACAGCAGGGGAGGACCAGCTTCCACATGATAGTGCAAATGTGACCAAAGGTTCAGATAATTCCAATCCAAAAATGCTTCTTGCTGTCTTCTCATCATTTTTTGTACCCTTGGATAAGGTCTGGTCAGGAGTTAAAATTTTGATGAGAAATCCTCTCCCTTCATGCTTGCCCATCCCCACTCCCCCCAATTAAAAAAAAAAGGAAAAGAAAAAAAAAGAAAAAAACCAGAATAAAAATCTGTGTGTATACAATTTGACACTACTTACATATTTTGAGTGATAAGGCAGTCTCAAGATAAAGTGTTCAATCGTTATTGCATTTAACAAGTGTCCTCCAACATTTATTGTTGCCTGAGTAAGAAGAAATACAACAGTATGAATTGTTGACCAGCAGAAGTATTTTTAATCACTTGCTTTATACATATAAATGGAATTTGTGAAAAATTGTATTTGTAATTATAAACAGAACTCAAGGATCTTGGATATTCCATACCTTCTGCATGAGTGCAACAATTATCTCAGGACTCTCAGGTATTCCGTGCTCTAAGAATGCCTGCAGTATTGTAGAAGAGCAGCAGATGAAATAATTCCTTAACAAAGGCAAATAATGGAATATACAAAGAACATAAACTATTTACTTACATTCATCATGCAGGAATTGTAGATATTGATCCAGAATGCAAGCTTCTCCTGATGACTGAGATGTTGTAAATTTACAGACGCAAGTTTTCGGAGCAGTAGCCTGAGAATTCAGCCAATGAAATGACTTTAACTCTTAGAATTATCATCATATCATACAAAAGGTGGAAAACCAACCTAACATTGAGAACAGTAAACTTACTTCAATCTTCGGAGTAGGAACAAAGCATTTGCTGTTCGGTTTGGATTAATAGTTTCAGCTTCAATTGCATGTAATTGCTTATATGGACCGATATCTCTTCGTCCAAATTCAGAACAAATAGCATAAGGATCCCAAGATTCTTTTGGTTCATTATTTTCTTGAGCTGCTAATGTTGAGAAGGAAGGTAAACTTTCGGCAGTGCCCTTTGCTGAACTCATTCTCATGAGAATGCTTGACAAGCATTTCAGAATGTTTTCAGAAATTTTGTTGGGACTTTCATCTCCTGACATCGCTTTGTCCGGTACTTGTGCACTTTCTTGGTCCATGACTCTATATTCTAACTGAACATAAGACACAAAAGAAACCATGTTAATGACACTGAAATGAGTTTGAGTAACTTGATGAAAATGTGGTAATTTTAGTATGTACCTGTAGTTTCTGAGGATCTGAACGCTTTTCTGCTGTATTGTGATCAATTGGAGGTCTCTTCACTGGAGTCCTAACCTGAGCTTTATGGATCAAAGATTTCTCGTTGTTCTTCTTTGTAGAATTGTTAGAAGATTGGTTCTCTTTCCCCTGCTTATCATCTGAAATTGCAACAAAGAACATTAAGAATTTCATGGCCTGCTCCAAATTTTCTAACACTAGAAATGGACAAGGGATTTTACAGCTAATTAGGTTGAACCTATAGCTTACCAGAAGGGGATGGCCAATGCTTCTCTGTGGCATTGGTAGATTTGTTTGGTCTTTGAGCTTGAGATTTGGGTTGCTCCTGTTTGGAATTCTTTATGGGGTATGAATCACACAAATCAGCTGAGGTTTCCATTTTCCTCTTGGAGGTTGATATGTTGACAGCTTCCTGATACAAATCCTTCCTAAAATGCACTAGCTGTTCTTCTAGCCGAACCACCTCCTCTTCCAGAACAGCCACTTCGGCTAGAAGCTCCAATGTCTACAGAGTTTCAAAGTGTCAATGAAAATTTGAAATTACCTTCAACTCCTCTAACTTCATTAGTTCAAGTTACTTTCTTAAACTGCGATTTTCAAGAGCATTGACATGAATTCATAGTTTCCATGAATTTATATTTATATGAAAAATTATAGTGAATTACTAACATAAGGAGGCAGATAAGGAGGTAGACGGGGTAGAGCCCCCAAGGGTCTAGTAAATGCCCTCTGCAAAGCTCTGTGTACATTCTCTTCATGTCTAAGCTTCTTCTTCAGCTTATCAACCTAAGAAAATTAGAAAGTTATACTGAATAATCAATAGAAGATAGAAAGGATATGAAATCACAAAACTTAAAAAATAAAAATAAAAATTCAAACATACGTCTTGTTGTAAAGCCAATTTTCTCTCTCTGCGTGAAGCTCGTCCATTGGTGATTGTTTTTGCGGTATCCCTTAGCTTACTCCCTTGCATTTTTACCTTCTCCTTTAAATATATACAACAATTAGCTTCCACAAGAAAATAGTCTACTGGGAAGAGAAGAGAAGAGAAGAGAAGAGAAGAACTAATGGGAAATCAGTGAAATTTATAACCCATAATGAATATGAAACAAAGAAGCTAACTTTAATGTCTCCTGTAGGGACAATGAAGAATTGGGCAACAAAACAATTTACCTTCCTGAGAAAATTTTGTGAAACAGGGGATGGTCACAGTTAAGCGAATAACCAAAATTGAGAAAAAGAAGGGAGATAAACAATTACTCAGATTGAAATGGAAGACGCCATCTCGGAAATCTATCCAAAGATGCCAGCAATTTAAGAATTTTGGGAGCCTCCTCATCGAATTTGAAGCCATATTTTGTGGTGAAAACGGTTAAAGCTAGCTCAAATGGAAATAATTATGCGCTCCATGGCAATATGGGATAGGCTCCTCTCACAGTGAAAACCGTTTTTCGAAAACTATGATTAAAAAAATGTCAAAAGCACATAGCTTAGCTTGGCTCAGAGTTCAAAGTAAGATTACGTTTTCATTCTTCAGAGGAGGCTTCATAGACTGCAGCCTTGTCTTCACTCTGGTATTCATCTTCTTCCTACTTCTTTTAATATCTGCAAAAGTTGTGATTTTGTGATCAAACCAATGTTACCAAATCCAAGAACTTCATTAAATTCATGAAAGAAACAGACTTTGAAGTGGGCAAATTCAATTAAGACACTTCGTTGAATTGCTATAAATAGAGTTGAGATTCAGACCCTTTTACAGAAAAAAAGTTCATTCCTTTCAACAAACCCAAGACAAACTTCAATGGCACTAAACAGTCCAATCCCAGCCTTCCTCGTTCATGGTGAAGCAAAATGCAAAACGAACCAAACCCATGAACAAAAGCTCGGGACTTTGAGCTGGGATGCTTTCGAATATGCAAAACTGAATGAAAAGCAAGTCCACCTATAAATATACAGTACTAAAACACAAACTGGATCGTTTTCTCTTTGTCTAATCTCTATCTTCCACACCGCTTGATTTATAAAAGCTTCATCTCAAGACTCAGAGACACATAGAGAGATAGAGAGAGAGAGAGAGAGAGAGAGGCTTTAGTGAAAGGTGAATTGGGTTTGGATGTGCATAAAGATTAAAGGGCAAGCGCAATGTGGAGCCGTACAGAGCTACAAGCAAAGCACAGCACACGCACTAATACTTTGGTGCTCACTTGTTTGCGTCATCATGAACCAACGTGCACCTTTCTCTTTTAAGCTCCTGCAACGTAGCACCGACTCTGCTGCTTTTACATCTTCTTCTTTCCCCTGTTTACCTCTTTTTTTTTTTATTCTTTTGTATTTCCGAAAATACCCCTGAATGATGCTACAAGTATCAAAATTAAATGGGAAAAAAAAAAATTCAATGGGAGACATAAATTGTGTTACCAAAATATTAAAATAAAAGGTTTATTTTTTAAATTTATGTTCTTCATATTAACAAGGAGGTGATGAAGTTGACTGAGAAAAAAGATATGGGATTTATTTCTTGGTTCTAAAATTCAAGTGACAAGTATATGAGGTGGATGCATTAAACAAGGGCTGTGGGGGTGTTTATTTGAAGGCAAAAGTTGCCCAAATCACATGTTTGCCAACTAACTAAAATGGGTTTTCAATTGATTATGAAAAACAAATCAAATATGAACATTCCTCCTGGATTGCTTGCATTGAACCATTCAAGATTTCATTCATACTTGTTCTTCTTGTTACCATTTACAAATAAAAGATGAAGAGATGGGGTCAAATCATCATTAATCTTCTTAATTATCTATGAGTATATATTAACATAATAAATAAAATAATAATAATGGTTTGGATTGTGATATAGGAGATGATCATGCACACATGGAATATTGGAAGGGGTGTGCTGAAAGGAAGCTGTCATGATGTTGATGGGGATGGAAATTACACTTACAAATATGTGAGTGCAAGCAAAATGACACATTCTGGAAAAATAAAATAATTAAATCCGTAAGGTAGCCTCTCTCTCCTCTAAATATTTTTTATTTAAAAAAAAAGAAAGAAATAATAAAATCCCAACAGATGGTGAATTAGAAAAAGAAAAAAGAAATCCAAAGAAATGGTCCAACACTTAGAAAAAGAAAAAGGAAAACCAGAAGATATGGACACAGCACCACAGCCACGTGAGAGTGATCCCAAGCAAGCAAAACACGGGGTGGTGACTGACGACGAGACCTATTTTAATGCTTCACTTAATTATGAGATTAGATTAACGGCTAATTATTGTGAAATGACCTTAGGCCACAATTCGTGTGAGGGTAGTTTCGTCATTTTGGTGTAGGAGTAGTAGGAGGACCAGTAAAAGTGAAACAGCTCAGAAGAACTGGGATCGGCTACCTTTCGTGTGCAAATTATTTTTTCTTTCGTGTGCAAAACATTGGTAATTGAGTCTTTTTCTTTTCTTCTGGATTTCCTGAAGAAGTTGGTAAGCAGTCTTTCCAGAAAATGTACGTAGGTGGACAAAGTTGATGAGTACAAGCGATAGTTTAAATTAAAGGAGGGAAAGATTTCTTACATACACACAATGATGATGTCATGGGGGTTCGAACATGAGACCTATAACCTATAATATGCCAAAAATAGTTGATCATCTTGATTGGGAGGTGTTCCAATGGTTGCAGAAGCTGATGGCCTTTTATATGCAAGCCAACCCCCACAAGTCATTTCTTGCACAAAAGCCATCTACTCAGCCATGTTTGTTTCTTTTCCAACTTTTTTTTAAAGTGCTCATTTTTTATGTGCTTTTCTAGAGCTTTTCAGTGTGGGGGACTTTGATTAGTACTGAAGTTGATTGAGGCCTATCCAGAGAGCTCGTAGCTTTCATCTAATTCCTTTTTCTTCTCTCTTATAGTTTCTGTAGTTTTTACCATGTAATTAAACCGACACATTTTCATTTAAGCAATTATGAAATTAGTCTAACCTACCCAATTGTTCTCGGATGTTGGGAACATGAATTTATGCCAAGAGCAAAATATTATTTTTTTTGGAAATGATACTGCTTGCTTCCTTACCTTGCATGTAAGGAGATACTCCTCATTCATGCGAATCACAGTTTGACACATATGCAAAAATAATTCATCAAAATATGTCACACTGCTATTAGCAGGAATGTAGGAGCTCTTACTTATATAGTTCAGGAAATTGATCATCCAAGAAATTTAGGAAATAAATGGCATACATATAATCATGGAATGTTGGTCTAAAGCTGGGTGTGGGCTTTGGATAGCTGGGGTCTCTGTTTTTCCCTGCACATACATGCCATGGGTTTCTGGGGTCTTTTTCTAGATGCATATCTGGCCAAAACAAAAAGTGAAGAGAAAAAAAAAAAAATTTGTTAAAAAGTCTATGTTTTTAGGTCCACCATATAAGAATCAAAGCTAGGCCACTTTGGCTTGGGGCTCTCCTCCTTGCTTGTTTTTAATTTGAGGTCAAATTGCTGTTTGGCTGTCTCCTATAGAAAAGGGTCCACTCTTAGACCAGCTGGAGGGACACCAATAAGCAAGAAATCTCCATTATTGGATTATTGGATAATAAAGCTCAAGATCTTACAAGTTATAGCAAAGTAACAGAATATAAAGTGTAAGATTTGGTCTGCTTTTCACACTTGGGTAAAAATAATGTCCACTGGGTTCTGTTCATAGCTCTTACAGGACAAAAGTTTGCCAGCTAGCTGGACCATTTTTGCATCCTTTTAATCTACATAATTAACTTTGTCTTTTTAATTACAGGACATAACAGATCGTTATGAGTGTACTGTTTGTCTTTTTCTTGTGAATCACAGTTTGACACATGCAAAAATAATTCATCAAAAACACAAAAAGAAAAACTTATACATACGTCACACTGCTATTGGCAAGAATGTAAGAGAGGCGTATTTTCCCATTCGTTACAGTGAAAGTTGGTGATATTTTTTGTTATATGTTATATTTTATCTGTTTGTGTATTGTTAATACTTGAGGGGACATTAGGAAACCCAATCTCACATGTTAAAACAGACGTTTTACCTTCTACAATATACAAATTAATAAAAAAGAAGTGAATTATATTTAGGCTTAGCTTTTGGCTTCTTGCTTGTGAAAGATTTGCAATGATTTCTCATGGAAGACGGGAAAATGAGACAATGCTGCATGTAAAACAAACGGAGAATTGAGAGGTTGTTCAAGGTTTCATGGACTTGTCATTTTCAGCTTCTATGGTTTTTTTTTCTTTTCTCTTTTTCTTTTTTTCTTTTTGGGTTTTGCCAGCTCAAACCAGGAGTGCTGGTCCCTGTTTGTTTCTGTTCATACCACTTCTCTTCTCTCCAAATTCCAAACCCAAACTTAGTCATTGTCGATGAAGTAAAACGAATTGGTTTTACATTTGAGCAATTAATTCAGGTGAACTTGGAAAATCTTCTTCTGAGTGTTATAGGTGTAGTGATTGAATTGTTGGGTCCAACTTTGTATCTCATGAATAATCTGTAGTCCAACTTAGCAGGCTTGTTGATTACAGTCCAAGGTAGAATTGGCCCAGAATGTATGGGTCAGCAAATTATGGGCTCTACTTTCAGTCCAAATTATTAGAGGCACATCAAGGTTGTTAATAAAAAATTTACTTTCAAGCAAAAGACTTGTAGTTAAAGTGGTTAAAAATTATTTTTATTCGAAAAGTACTAAAATAACCCATAAAATAATTTTATGGGTCAGCCAGTTCTTGGGTTTCAATTTGAAAGCAGAAGTTGTTGCATTCTCAGTTGGATAGTGGGATTGAACCCCTCATCCTAAATCCCCTCATTATAGCATTTTCAATTAGAAACTAGTCAACTAAACTTATATAATAATATAAGAAAACTTGTTTTGGCCTAGCATAAGGCAAAAATGGAATTGAGATAATTTGTCTGTTGGAGGATATGCCATGGCATTTGGGGTGTGTTTGGTTTATGGGAAAATTGGGCTTGAGAATGGAAAATCAATGATTTTTCTCATGTTTAGTAAGTTTTGTCCAGGCATAGGAAACGATTTCCTGGCACAAAGGAGAAGATGGGGGAAAAAAAAACCCTCCATCCCCCTTGAGTTTCATTTTTCATGCCCATGGAAAACCAAGACAAGTATTAATCTTTTTTCATGGCCAATTTGTCCCCATTAACAATTTAGAAATACAATTTTGTCACTCTTGGTATTCTTTTTTTGTTTTGTTTTGTTTATTTCATATTTCTAATTGGGCTATAATTGGAAAACTAAACAAAGTTTGTTTTCCATTCCTACACAAATTAAACATGAGAAAGAAAGCAAAGTGGTATTTTCTCATTACTTTCCCAGCATTATCAAACGTGAGAAGAATAAAAAATCTTTCATTTCCCATTCTTTAAAAAATTGATATCTCTTTAAATTCTTTTCGCGAACCAAACGGGCCTTTGAAGCACAAATTCTCTTGTGCAAGGAATATTGAACAACAACATCAAAGTTATGGGACATATTTTGATCATAAAGTAAATGGGTTTATAATAGTTGTACACACACTCAAAACAAACAGATGAGATTCGAGGCCTTGCAGCCTGTTTACAATGCTTGGTATCATAGATTGTTCATGTCGTCGCATTGTTTATTTAACTATTAATTTCTGTATTAGTCTAGGCTGGATATGGGTCAACTTTTCCAACCAATCCAAAGAATTACAAAATTTCATTCTCTTTTGAGACAATGCTGTATTAATTATCAGTTAAATATACAACCAAACGCCTAAGTAATCTCGTCCCAAGTTTCAGATTAGGTCTATAAATTCTAATTAGCATTCATTATTGTAATCAAGGACTTGAAAGATGAAGCTTTCCTTGCTTGCATGTTTGTTGCTCCTCTCTATCTCTAGCATATCATGCAATGCTAATTACCAAACTAACAACCTCATTAAGAAGTTGATTAAGTCTCGCAAATCTGCTGGAAACCCTAAATCACGGGATGGCATATACTCTCCTGTGTACGTTGGCTCCCAAGAAGGGTTAATGGAGGCTGATAAGATTGAGGCTTTGCCAGGGCAACCAGCTGGAGAAGTAAATTTCAATCAATATGCAGGCTATGTTACTGTGGACCCTACAGCTGGGAGAGCTTTGTTCTATTACTTTGTCGAGGCAAATAATTCTTCAAGCAATCCTCTGGTGCTATCGTTACATGGAGGTAAATAACAATACTATATTTATTATTATTATTATTATTATTATTATTATGAAAAAAAATTACAACTGATTACAGGACCTGGAGGATGCTCCGCTTTTGGATATGGAGCCTTACAAGAACTGGGACCATTCAGAGTCGGCAACGATAACAAGACTCTAATTCCTAATGATTATGCTTGGAACAACGGTACTAATTTAAATTATGTGCAACTTAATTAGTCTCTAATTAATTAATTAATCAATACAAGTTCTTAATTAATTTCCATTAAAAATGCATGGCAGCGGCAAACGTCCTCTTCTTGGAGACTCCATTAGGAACTGGGTTTTCGTATTCGAACAAATCGTCTGACTACCACACCGTGGGTGATGAGATCACGGCCCAGGACTCTTATGCATTTCTTGTGAACTGGCTGGAGAGATTTCCTCAATACAAAGACAGTGATTTCTTCATCACTGGAGAGAGCTATGCTGGTCATTACGCACCTGAACTTGCTTACACCATTCTCTCCAACAACAACATCACAAACCAAACAAAAATCAATCTCAAAGGAGTTGCTGTGAGTACTTGATTAATTGCTGATTTTTTTTTTCATTGTACCTATAGAGAAAATATGTGTTACAAGAGAACCAGACTGTATATGTTCTTTAACAAGACGGTGTTGTGCGGTGGTATATATAAATCTGACAAGAGAACATTGCTATGTTTACAGTCGTGTGTTCATGCATGGGTATTTTGTATTTGCAGATTGGGAATCCTTGGATCGATCTTAACACCGCTCTACTGGCCCTTTTTGATAATTTCTGGACACATGCTTTGAACTCTGACGAAACCAATGCAGGGATACATAAATATTGTAACCTTATTGACTTCGGAGGTAAGCAATCCAAGGTGTGTGGTGAATATCTGCAACAAGGATTCGAGGAGGTTGGGGAGGATATTGATCTTTCCAACATCTACTCTCCAATTTGCAAAACATCACAAGATTCACAACCCAAATCTGTCTCAACTGCTTCTGTAAGTCTCCAAACCTGATTTCAACAAAATAATATACATATAATACTGCAGGAAGGAACAGAAGAAAATATTAATTTATTGTTATCCTATATGCAATAATATTGTTACTCCATTAGAGCAAATTGGGGCTTGCATAAATAGAATTAATTATATATGAATCAAAGCAAGATATCAATTATATGATGCATCATGCATGTGTCTGCATTATCAGGTTGATGATTTTGATCCATGCTCCGATATCTATGTCGAGGCCTATCTAAACCTTCCCGAGGTGCAGGCAGCTCTTCATGTTAAACCTACAACGTGGTCAGCTTGCAGGTATAAATATATTATTCGAATTTATATAAATCATTTGAATATATATATATCTAAAAAAGAAGTAACTTTTTTGTTTGTTTGTTTGTTTTGTTTTGGTCTCTAGTGATACTGATTGGACGGACAGCCCAGACACCATGCTACCCACAATACAACAGATCATACAAAGCGGGATAAGTTTTTGGATATATAGGTGAGGCGCCTTGGATTCATTAAGCTCAGAAACTCCATGCATGGCTGGCTGTATATATTTAATTTAACAAACATGAATTAGATTACAGTAATATTATGCATTTTGTAAATTAATTCATAATTAAGGTAACTAATTAATTAGTTTAATTACAGTGGAGACACCGATGGGTTCTTCTCAGTCACATCTTCTAGATACGCCCTGCACATCCTCAACTTACCCATCAAGACTCCATGGAGGCCATGGTACTCTAATAGTAGAGAGGTAATTAATATTTGATTCATATACAGAGGGGCTAGCAAGTAATTAATTCATATATGAGTGAGGGGCACAGGCACGCACTTAATTTCCTCACGGTATTCATGTTGGGGTATATGGCAATGCAGGTTGGAGGATATGTGGTTGGGTACGAAGGGTTGACGTTTGCTACTGTGAGGGGAGCTGGGATCATGGTTCCCAGCAACCAACCTCAACGAGCACTCACCTTGATCTCATCTTTCCTTGAGGGAAAGCTTCCTCCTTCCGTCTACTAATTCCCAGAGAAAATCATTTTCCGCTGCCACGTGACATTGTTGTAAGCTTCACTTTAGTCTAGTGGTGTTTAGTTTTCACTTTTCTGGAGGAGATCTATACACAGTTGATTGTATTGATGAAATTGAATAAATAATAATAATCCAAGTTTCAGACTTGATGATATGTAAAACCTATTATAGGCAATGTCCCTCTGATCAATAATGTGAAGCTAAGTTGTCAATTGTGATTTTTATCTAATTTTGGTTGGTTGAAAGTGTTCTAAATTTGTTGCCATTCACATCATATTGAAAGTTTAAAAAAGACTAAAAATGGGTTGAACACTTTCAATATGATGTGAATAGCAACAAATTTCATACATTTCATATGGTACAATACTCATACATTCCACAATTATGCATTGTTTAATTTAATTAAACTACTATTTAGAGACAATATTTCATATATGACACGTATACGTTGATAACATTTAAAAAATAAAAATAAAAACCTAACGGTTAGCTGACGTTACGATGATGTCAGCGCACCTTTAATATTAGCTATTGGATGCATTTGCACAAGATGTTTCGTCATCTTGCCCACACTTGATAATTTCTCTTCTTCAAAAGCACATGCATGAGATCCATAACAAAATTTAGCCTAGGCCAAAGCTGGGCTACAATTGGCCTGGTTGAAGAGCTAAAGGGCCAAATGTGACCCTCTAAATTTGGCCAAAATGTTTTTTAGTCCATGGTTGGAGATAGGCAATGGCGGACCTAGGAATATTTACAGGGGTGGACTATTTTTTTTTTTTTGGTTGGGATCAATTATAAGCCCTATTTTTAAACAAATATATATAAAGCAATATTTCCTTCAGATTAATGAAATTGGTATACTTTTTCACTAATTTAGTATATTGCCTTCAAATTAAAAACTATTTCATAATTCATTAAAAAAAATTATTTTTAGAGAGATATGTGAACAAAGAAAACATAGAAAGACCAAAATTCAGAGGCTCAGACAAAGATAAATTTGAAGCTCAAGGGCTTTGGCTTAGTGGAGTGGTTTAGTTAAGGAAGGTCCATATTTCAAAATTTCCATAAGAAGCAACATCAATAAATTTGAAAAAACAAAATCAAAGAGACATATAAACATTATTTGAGCCAAATCAAAAGCTAAATAAACCAAATAAGAAAGAGATAGAAAAAGAAACTTTAGTAATTGAAGTATTAAAGTACTATTTGGCTGTAGATGTGGGCTGCTTTCTAGAAAAAAGTGGTGGGCTATTATTTAATTTTTTTTGGATTGAATTTACACAACTAAGCTTAATTTGTGTCTTTCCAAAGTCAACACTGGACTAGAGCCCACTCTAGCCCAAGCATGGATCCGTCCTTGGAGATGGATATTGTATTATTTTAGGGCTATATTTAGCATATGGCCCATAGTTGGAGATGGCCTAATATACTACCTAAATATAGCAATATTAAATAAATTATAATATATACCTAAAACAAATTATTATTTTTGCCTAAAAGAATATTGATTAGAATTGTATATTGGAAAAAAATAGGTACATGCAAAAAATAATTTACCTACATATCTAATACATAGGTAAATAGATAGATACATACTTATGTATTAAAAATAATAAAAAAGGTACATTATCTATGATTAAAATCTAGGTACATTATCTATAAGCAAAATATAGCTAGGTACATTATTCTTAAGAAAAATTAGGTACATTATTACATTATCCTATTAGATAGACAATTCGAAGAATTTATAAATTTGTATTAAATACATTATCCTATTATTTCATAATAGGTACAATTTTTGTAGAAAAAAGGGATGGTAATTAGATGATAAATAAATAATTTGTGTAAGGCACATAGAAATATTTGTGGTGTGCATTACTTACCCAAAAATATATATTTGTGTGTGCATTAATATATAGACACTAACGTTTATATATATATATATATATATATATATGTGTGCATTAATATATAGACACTAACGTTTATATATATATATATATATATATATATATATTTGTGTGTGCATTAATATATCGTATGTGCCAAACATTTTGAAATTTAAAACAAATTAATGTGTGAGTAGTCAAACTTGCAATAAATTCCAAATTTAAGAGAGGAAAGAAATCAATACCATAAATCGAGGAAATTACCAACATTAAATATAGATAAAACTCTAATTAGGGGTATTTTGGAATATAAAAAATATAATAAATCATATTTTAAGCTTAATTAGGGGTAACTTGCTTAATTAGGCGAATATTGATTAGGTAATTCGCCTCAAGCTCTCCCTTGCCAATAAGGGTGGGCATCTTAAACCGAAATACTGAAACCGTACGGTACCGTACAATACTGATTTCATACCGTTTCATTTGATATGGGGAGATATTCGGTACCGTACCGTACCGTACTGATAGAGTATGGTATGGTAGCGGTATCAAGATTTTGGTACCGGTCAATACCGTACTGTACCAAATAGTGCTGAAATATAATGTTTTTGTCATTTGTGTTTGTATTTTTGTAAGCCATAAGACATAATTTTAACTATTTTGGTTTGTAAGCCATAAGACATGAGTTTTAACCATTTGGATTTTATGAATCTGTTGATGGATAAATATTGATTTGGTTGATTTGGATATTGAATATGTTGATGGATATTGAATATGTTGATTAGGATTTGGATGTTGAATATATTGAATCTTTGAATTTGTAACTTAGGCATCGCTTATTTTGATGAATGAATGTGTTGAATATTGAATTGGTTCATTTTTTAGTTGTGTCATTTTGGTACCGAAATGGTACCGATACCGATTCGGCACAGTACGGTACAGTACCAATTTTGACAAACTATAATCTCATGCCGTACCATACCGATTTAAATTTCTGATATCAATAACGATACGGACTCAATACCGTACCATACCATACCGTACCCACCTCTGCTTGCCAACAAAAAAGTGCTTTAAAAAAAGAAGAAGAAAGAAAGTTGGAGCAAGCCGGATTGTTTACTTGGCTAATATTCTAGGCTAGATGCCTAGTTTGATGAGCAAATATCCAAAGAAAAGTATTTCCAGAGACAATGACAGCACGGCCAAAGCTTACACGTCATAGCCAAACAGACGTTAAATTACACGCTGCATTTTGTCCATAAAGGCTTAGAATTCTCATCCCATCCCATCCCATCCCAAGGTTTCAGCTCTCGACTTTTAATTTGTCCTATAAATACTAAAAAAAACAGGCCTTTCGTATATTCAAGCAGCAAAAAACTAAAAGACCATGAAGCTTTCACTGCTGCTTGGCTGCCTGTTAGCCTTCCTCATCATATCATGCAACGCCAACCAAATCGAAAACCTCAACAAGTTGCTCAGGTCTCGTAAATCTGCAAACCCTCCTCATCCCAAGTCATGGGAGAGCCTGGATTTTGCAGATGGCCAAGTTTCTGCTTTGTATGTTGGAACCCAAGATGGGTTGAAGGCAGCTGATAAGATTGGTGCTTTGCCAGGCCAGCCTCAAGGAGTAGACTTTGATCAGTACGGAGGCTATGTTACGGTGGACCCTCAGGCTGGAAGAGCACTGTTTTATTACTTTGTAGAGTCGCCTCAGAATTCTTCAACTAAACCATTGGTTCTGTGGTTAAATGGAGGTAAGTTTTACATACAATTTTAGCTATATATATAAGTTGAATATATATATGATTCTTGAATTGCAACCAAAACCTTATGTAGTAGCATGTTTATCTTCAGCATCTCGTCATTGTACCTAAGGAATTTAGAATGCATGCACACACTGAACACGCACCAAGACATTCATGCATAGAAAAATTTATCTTGTCAAACAGCCCATCGGATTAGCTAATTGTCGCAATTCCGAGCATTGTCAAGTAAAATTTTAGTAAATTAATTAATGTGTGTAATCTAAATTGGCATGCGAGTCGACAACATAAAATATCCTTTA
Organism: Prunus dulcis; assembly: GCF_902201215.1. Classification (NCBI taxonomy): domain Eukaryota; kingdom Viridiplantae; phylum Streptophyta; class Magnoliopsida; order Rosales; family Rosaceae; genus Prunus; species Prunus dulcis. The sequence continues at coordinate 34,154,756 of NC_047650.1, read as the reverse complement.
TCTAATAATTAAAGAACATTATCTTATACAGATAAAAAAAAAAAAATTATCATGCCTGTTTCGAGGAATATATGATTACTATCATACATATACATAAACTACTTTTCAATTAATTTTTCCTAAAAAAATATATCTTTAGAAACAAACTATATAACCACTGAGAGCAAGTCTTATAGTTTTGTAAGGAAAACAACAAATGGATCGATAATATATTTGAAGGAAAAAGAACATTCGAAAACAGCCACAACTACTATCTATGATTAATCGACCTAGACTATTCATATATATTCGGGTTGTCGTTTAGCCATCGATCGTTATCATCAACTGATAGAAAGCAAAGCAAAAGGCAACGGCCATTGATAGAAGAAAAGCAAGTGCATGCATAAAGTCTAGGGTCCCAGAAAGCATAAAGAATGATGCAATGGGGCTTTACAGCCAAGTAGGTAGGTGCACAAAGAGAGGGCCCGACACTTGCAAGAATTTTCCAATCTCACATGATCACCAAACAGTCCCCTTTGTATTTGCTTTTCAAACATGTTGAGTGCTAAAATTCTTGATTTCCACCACCACTGAAATGAAGAGATTTATACTGTTACTATTGGATATGTTGGCTTCAATGGTTTTCAGCCATCTAATGTGTCATATAGCATCTTCCCACTTTCTTGTGGGCATACCATTTCATTTGTTGAGGAAAATATAGCACCTGAGAGACACGCACTTATACACAAACAAATAAATTAACAATCATCAACTAGAAGAACCATTCAACATTGACCAATTCCAATTGTTCTTGTCTTAGTCATTTGGGCTAATTTGGCATGTAGTTATGAACTCCTAATGACAATTGGACCGTGAAATTGTGATGAATTCATAATCATTATGAAGAAAATTCTAAAATTGAAAAAAAATGATTATATGATGCTGAAACACTGTTGTTACCAATTCACATGCTATAATATAAGATGATATGTGTTGTGTACAGGACCAGGATGTTCGTCATTCGGATATGGAGCCATGGAAGAACTTGGACCGTTCAGAGTGAACAGTGATAGAAAGACCCTATTCCGGAACGAATATGCTTGGAACAACGGTAATTAACCAGCTTAATTACATATATAATAAGCATGTGCAAACTTTTGTCATACAATTTTAGAGAACTTTTAAGACTAATTCCAAGCACCAAAAAAAAAAACATGTGGCAGTGGCAAATGTGCTGTTCTTGGAGTCTCCAGCAGGAGTTGGGTTCTCATATTCAAACACAACATCTGACTATGAAAACGTGGGTGACAAGAGAACAGCCCAAGACTCCTACAAGTTCCTCATAAACTGGCTGGAGAGATTTCCCCAATACAAAACCAGAGATTTCTTCATCACTGGAGAGAGCTATGCCGGCCATTACGTTCCACAGCTTGCCTCCACCATTCTCCAACACAACAAAGCCACAAACCAAACAAATATTATCAACCTCAAAGGCATTGCAGTAAGTACTTAATTAATTATTTTATCTGTTCTTCAATTGTCAATTGATGTATTATAATTAAGTTAATTAATTTGCAGATTGGAAATGCTTGGATCGACGACAGCACGGGTCAACTGGGTATTTATGATTATTTGTGGTCGCATGCTTTGAACTCTGACGAGACCAATGCAGGGATACACAAATATTGTGACTTTGCTTCTGATAATTCTTCCAGCGCATGTGATAAATATCAAAACCAAGCAGGGGACGAGGCTGGAAATGTTGATATTTACAACATCTATGCTCCCCTTTGCAAGATATCACAAGCCAAATCTCCCTCAACTAGCACTGGTTCTGTAAGTCTCTAGCTAGCTAGAGCTTAATTTCCCAGTTATGGATTAGGATGAGTTAATTAAGCTTAGAGATTAGAGATGATTAATTTGGATTATGCAGGTTAATGGATTTGATCCATGCTCTGATTATTATGTGGACACCTATCTAAATCTTGTGGAGGTGCAAGCAGCTCTTCATGTCAAACCTACAAATTGGTCGGCTTGCGGGTATATAATTTAATTAAGATCAGAAGGTTTATTTTTATCATTTTGTTAGAATATTTATTTAATCCTTCTTTTTTCTTCATGCATTGTGTATAAATTAGTGGTGTTGGATGGACGGACAGCCCAACGACAATGCTACCCACAATTAAGCAGCTCGTAGCAAGCGGGATAAGTTTTTGGATATATAGGTGAGGGAAAAAGCCTTGAATTTATTAATCTAATTTCATGATCCAATATAATTCCCTTTGAAAAATGCATGCATGGATGAACATGTTAGTTGTAATTACTTAACATAAATACAATTACAGCGGAGACACTGATGGAAGAGTACCATTCATATCATCTAGATACGCCTTAAACACCTTAAAATTGTCTCTGCAAACTACATGGCGACCGTGGTATTCGAATACAGAGGTAATTACAGTTACATATTTTATTAATAAAGTGACAAGTAAATGCGGTACAAATAAAATCACTTATATATCGAATTGAAAATAAGATTGACACATTTTCCTTATGGTGTTGGGTGGCAGGTTGGAGGATATGTTGCTGGGTACAAAGGGTTGACATTTGCAACGATAAGGGGAGCTGGGCATATGGTTCCCAGCTATCAACCACAGCGAGCACTCACCTTCATCTCATATTTCCTTCAGGGGAAGCTTCCTCCTACCTCCTAAATTAAATCAAACCCCGATTACATGCTGTTAATTCCCATATTAATTATCTGAATATATTCAGATATATTTATTTTTAACCGAAGCATTCAAAAGTATTTGATTTGTAACCCCTATTGAAATTCCTACTCAATAATTGAAGTTAATTAATGATAATGACCCAGAAGAACATATATATATATATATATATATATTATATAATCTAAAATTTGGGTTGGATTGGATGAAGATGTTTCATATTTTTCCTATTGGCATCATAATGATTTAATCCCAAAAAAAAATGACATGATAATTGACTGATAATGGTGTGAAACGTGCACATTAAAAAAATAAAAAAGGGTGAATTATGTTGCACATTAAAAAAATAAAAAAACGTGCACATTATAAATAGAATATTTCGAAGGTATAGTCAATAACATAATCTCAATTTCTTTTTTTTATTACTTTAATTAGTAGTTATGTTTTTTTTTTTGGGGTCAAAAGTTATGTTTTAATTATCATTATTTACTTAGTGAATAATTAGTATTTAAATATTTAAATAATATTTATATTTATTCAATAATATGTGAGTATTATTGAAAATTTTGTAAAAAATAAGTGTAATAAACATGAAAAATACATACATACATGTACAATACAAGTATTAAATGTGAGTGCAAAATTCTTTATACGGGTAATAACTCTGGAAAAGAAAAAACTCAAAAGGGGACAATGGAGACTTGGGCAATGGCCGAACATTAATGCGTAATGCTCTAAACTACTCTTATTGATAAACAAAAATGGGAGAAAAATAATATATATAAAAAAGATCACAGTAGCGCTACTGTACTATTTATAAAAAAGAATTTTTTTTTAAAGTCCCCAGTACAGCCGGACGGCTATACTGTTTTTATATATAAAAAAAAATAGGAGTTCCACTATGTAAATAGAATATTTTTTTAAACGTATAGCTGTGCGGCTATACCCATTGAATTTGAATTTCTCTTTTTAATTACTTTAATTAGTAGTTATGTTTTAATTATTATTTACTTAGTGAATAATTAGTATTTTAAATATTTTATAAATTTGATTTTTATTCAATAATATGTGAGTATTTTGTGTATAGTACGTGAATTTTGTTTGTATTATTGATAATTTTGTAAAAAATAAGTGTATTAAACATGAAAAATACTAAAGTACGTATACGATACGAGTATTAAAAGTGAAAATGCTAAATTCTTTATATAGGTAATAACTCTGGAAAAGTAAAAACTCAAAAGGAAACAATGGAGACTTGGGTAATTGCCTAATAGTAAAGCAGAATTCTCTAAACTACTATTGTCGAGAAACAAAAATGGGGGAAAAACAATAACAATAAATATATAAAAAAGACAGTTTCTATGTAAAGAGTATAGCCACACGGC
>NC_047650.1:34124636-34150653 GCF_902201215.1 Prunus dulcis | reverse complement strand
GTCCAGATAAGCTTAGTCATGGACCTCTACTGGCCCACATATGGGAAGCCCACAAAGAGCCCAAGGTTATGTCTTTTCTTTTTCTTTCGAAAAGCCCATTATGTATATGGGTTCTCGCTCGGTCTGGCTCAAACTCTCTCACATGGAAATGTAACTATTGAATTTAACTTAACCAATGGGAAAAGAAAATCCAACTTTATTATGAACTGACATGAGGTCCATTACACAGATGTCAATTACCAACACCAGGAATGTGGGTCGAAAGGCGTCTTCTTCTTCTTTAATGCTATGAACCAATCTGGGTGGAGCAGGCTCATTGCCTAAGTTACAACAACATTGCCAATATGGTTAGGACTGTTGATTTTTCTGGGTGATTTTATAGGCTCTGAGTTCACATAGGCCTCTTCGCTCTTCAATGATTTTTCTTCAGTTGAAATGACTCCATAAGAGAAAATCAGTGCAAACAAGAAGAAGCATATAAGCTTGGCCATGGTCATTAGGGTTAGAAAGTTGAGAGAGGGGTGAAGGGAGGTGATGATCAAGATGTGTCTGCACTGAGTGTAACCTAGGTATTTATAGAGTTTAGCCAAGGAGTTGGTTTATGACCATTATTGAATGTAATATGTAAATATGGTAAGATAGCCTTAAAACACATAAAATATGGTAAGATATCCACATGCAAATATATATCCAAACGCATTATTACTAATTACAAATTTACAAAATACTGCTGAAGATGGGTTCAAAAACCCCATTTGTTTTGAGGAGGAGTTTCTCTCCTCAATTTTAAAAAGTCAAGTTTCTTCATTTCCAAAAATTATTTGGACTACATTTAATAATCACTTATTTAGAGTCTTGTCTTTATGTGGTAGTCTAAATAGAAATATTACCTTGTTCTCATTTCCGTAATATAAACAGGAGAAGAAGAGAAAGATTGCGCTTATCATATTTGTTTGCCAAAATTTGTTCTCCAAATTTTTTTTGATAGTGCTCCGTTTATTCATGAGTAGGCTCCACTAACTCAATGATGTTTAACAATATATACGGCGGCCAATTTGTAAAAGATTTTCTTTTTCACATCCTTGTGTTTTACAAACTTAAGATTTTCGATCCTCAAAATTAAGTAACACACAAGCATGGGAAATAAAATCAAACTTTATTAACTAACTGATACAATCGATGACATATCCAAAATTACACAAAGGAAAGCAATTACATAACATGAGAATTATAAGATACTCACCTGAACCAAATTATTCATGCATATATAATACAAAAAGTTCATGATAATCATTAACTTAATCGAACCATAATTAAATAATTAATTAATTAATTTACTGGTTTGGCTCTACTCAGGTCCACCAGAATGGCCGGCGTTATGGCCAGCGCCAGGACTGTGCCCTGGTGTTGTGGGTCGATAATTATCGTCGGGAACACTCTCGTAGGTTAGCGTTGGTGGTGCAGAGCCTGCAGCCACTTCATTTTCTAACACCTTGCGGTGTAATAATATTGCCTGGTTTGTAAGATCTGTTCTCATCAGCCTTTCTTCAGTTGAAATAATCCCATAAGAGAAAATTAACACAAGAAGAAAAACACTGGCGCACATAAGCTTGCCATTGGCCATATTGATCAGGTTCTGAAAAACTCAGAAAGACAAATGAGACAGAACAGAAGAGAGATGTGTTTGTGTGTTGTGGCTTCAGCTGAATGCAGTGGAGGGTTTATATAGAGTTTTGGATGGGGGAGAGTAGTTGGCATAATGAAGTGAAAAACTTGAAAATATATAGAAAATTACATATAATTAAACGCGAAAATGATTATGTTCCCCAATGATTCGCTTTGGAGAATCTAATATAATCTTTCACTCCTTCATTTGCATGCCCCATGCATAACCCATGTATGTTAAACTGGCTAATAATTAAGCTTTCCTCTAGGAATTAAATTTATCTGATGCTTGAGCAAATTAAGGAAGAAATTTAAATGGTGCGAAATATCCAGATCCACTAGCCGGGGGTTTGATGAGACGTTTCTGGTATGAAACCAACATTTGACTTATACACACTTAGTGCTTGTGGGAAGCTGGGGAATTAGCCCCTTGCAAATCTGATTTTTGCTGCTCCCAACTTGCGTCGAGTAGCTAGCTACCAACAGTCTTATTAGAGTAGTAGATCAGGCAAATTGTGTGTAAGTTAATGACAATACTGTCTAACATGTACGTTCCTAAACTTTTTTAACTGTAATTCCAATAATTTATTTTAGCATATGTATTGGACAATGATTTTTCAATGAGGAATAATGACTTCTTACATGTAAAGAGCTAAGCTGTGTGCGAAAGTTAGAGGGTGTATTAATTGAGATTGTTTTAAGGCTTAAAAAGTACATGGTATTCAATTAGGATTTTTAAGTAATCAATAAAAGTCTTGTGATATTCAATTAGGATTTTTAAATAATCAATACAAGTCTGGTGGTATTTAATTAGGACTTTTAAAAGATAAGAAAAAGTATCGTGGTATTCAAAAACTTACTGATTTTAATGAATTTGTGTGAGACTTTTGAGTGTGTGATATAAATACCAAATCACATAACAAATCACATCCTCTTATGCCTGATTCTCATATATGCTCTCATACTTCTTTTTTTCCCACTATTTTTTCATACTTTCTACTGTACAAAAAAAATTAAGAGAGACGATAAAGAAACATTAGCATAAGAGAAGATATTGCCTCTTTTGGAGTTAATGGGCATTTTCCAATGGCTCTTCTTTCCTTGTAGACAAGCTTCTTTGGAGCAAAATTATTGTTTCGATACTTTTTGCATAATCTCCTGCTCTTTGGGGATGAAAATATCAAAAGTACAGATGTTAAGAAGTCATCAAATAACATTAATTTTTCAAAATTTGAACTCATGAACTGTTTCAAAATATGAACCGATGAACCAAACAGTTGTCAAAGTGATTTTTCAAGGACAGTTGGTGTAAAGGCATAACTACTTGGGTGACACTCTGGACCACTTCACATATATTCGTGATGATTTTATATCTACATTCTTGATTCAGCTCTGACTTGCTCTCATGCCACAATCATGATATTTCCTTGTATATGTAATGGTATATGCCTTCAGGTTCTGTATTTTTGTGAATGATGTTGGGTGATAAAGTTCAAGCTTGTATAAAAATATAAGTAAAATCATGTAATTGCAATCTATTAAAATCATAAGTAAAATTCTAAGTGAATTAAAATCATAAGTAAAATCATATAATTATCAATCCGGCCAAAATCCATTACATTAAAATCATATAATTACAATCTATTAAAATCTTATTTGAATACACCCGGTGTGCTGGCTAGCTATCAAGATAAGAATCAAACTAGGATATCGTGTCGGGGCTAGCTAGGGCTAAGGTTCTTTTGACTGAATCTTTAATATTCCACGAGTACACTTGAAACTGTGCCGTACGTAATGCCAATTTCTTTTAAGTTGAGCACTTGAGCTGGCCATGATTAATTTCTCTCTCGCCAACTCCATGCCCTCCAAGTACCCTTAATATGAGATCACCATGTATCTGATATAAATTTTGCTCGGGTGGGAAACAACTTGATGCATGAAAAGCCACTTGAAATAAAATATAGGAATTAACAAAATACCAATGGAGGTGTAAACGTCATTCCAATCATGGTTTTCCAAAACAAAGAATGGTGATCAATAATTAATTAGTGAACTAATCAAGATTTGGTCTACTTAATCAAAGATCTTGAGAGGCATTACTTAAAGTGCACGTCTGCAAGTGATCGATCTTCTTCACCATGTGCGCAGTGCGCACTAACTTTGTCAGAAAAACTATAGTTTTTGCTAGGAAAAGAAAGGTCTGCAAGCTTTCAAACCCCACAAACACATCCATACCAGCCGCTTATAGCGTATCTAGGATTATAAACTAGTATTCAAATCAAACTTATAAAGATCCGTTCTACTTTGAGCTCAGTACCGTAACATTGTTATATAGTGTTATCAATTTATTCATATTATAATTCGTATCAACGTGTTATTTTATATTTTAATACGTAAATTAAAAATACTACGTGACGTTTAGACTCAAAATATTTTCGGATCGGAATTAACCTCACTAAGATCCCTAGGACTAAAAGGGTTCTTGAAAATGAAGGGATTGGTTCCTAAAGCCGTGGAAGTCCCACCATCCAATATGGAGGAAGCTGTCAGTTCCTTAGCACTGTGATCGATCGATTAAGTACTTCTTCTTCTCTGAAATGGACGATGGGGAATTCAGCAAATCAGCCAACTAGACCTTTTGTTGAAAATTGAAAGAGAAAGCATTACAAGAGCTGTCAAATCTTAGCCGTTGAAAACAATACACAAAAAATGTGACTGAGATAAGGAATCTTTTGGATTGAAAAGCAAGCACTACATGGGAGCTATGAGATTCCATTTCTTTGACTGAGCTGCTGCTAGCTTTTTCCTTTTTGTTTATATATAAATATATATAACTTCATCAAATTTATTCATTAAATTTGTTGATATGTTGGTGAACATCTATATAAAGTAAAATATATGAGTGATTCGTCAACTCTGTCTCTAAGTGTATCATTTTGTTTTCTTAATTTCTTTTTAAAAAAGTTTGTGAAAATTCACTATATTTATATACAAAAACATTATAAAACTTATAAGATTACCTACTTGATACCTTTTTTTCTATTCTTCAGAATATTATATTACTAATAAGATATGGTTTTCATTAAACCTGAGTGTTAGATTAAATCTTAAACTAAGTACTTTGACTTTACATCTAGGTCACCAACTTTCCTTATATTCCACTACCGCATTTTGATCTATTGTCTGTATAATCTTTTTAGGTATTATATGAAAAGATAAGAAAAAGAAACCACAGAGAGCAACTCAAAAGGTCGGAAGGTGCCAACATGGGTTTGGTTCAGTTGGCAAGGTGCGAGTTGTGCGTTGAGTTCCAACCGAGTTTGATATCCATTGCCAATAGTTCTATGTTGGTGGTAGTTTAGAAAATGTCTTGTGTAATTTCACATAGGGGGGCAGGGAGGAGAAGAACCTTGATTTGCAGATTAGTGGTCTCAGGTTTGAACATCCATGACACCTTATTATTGTGTGTGCAAAAAACACCTCCCCCAATATCACTTGTATTAAAAAAAAACTGTTTTCTTTTAAAATTGTAGATAGTAAAGTGGTGTTACCATGATGGTGAAAACACTGTTTCATTTTGGGCCCAAATAAGAAACAACGAAATACTATCTTATGGATTAGCAACACATACTTGACGGTATTACCGTTTTTACTTAGATTTTTGTGCAAATCTTTTTTTAAGATTACGCTATTGGCCATATTTTTCATATTTGGGTTTCAGATAGGTTTTTTGGCTATCTATTGTACTCTTTTCCTTTATTGCATTTATTATTAGAGGATAATTTCTCTCATTTGTTTTCTCTCATTTGTTTTATTTTAAAATATTTATACGGGTCGGAGCCAAATTGGGCTTTTAAGTAGAAAATTCCAAATAGGCCCAAACTTTCTCCAAAAAATAAAATAAGCCCAAGCCCACGTATCATTACGTCAGTCAAAACCCAACGGTTAACGACTCTGAAATGAAATGAAATGAAGGGCACGAGGAAAATGAGGAAAAACCAAAACAGAAGCAACCTACACGAAGCAAGCAAGTCACAGCCCAATTGTCAATGGTCGTTGGCACGCGGTATCGGCTGCTAAACCTAAATCCTGTAATTAATTAGAGCTAAGAAAGTGATTAATGGGCTTAATCACAATATTAATCCTGGTGGTGGTGGTGGTATTTGGCGCAAAAACGAATATGCCGTTGCCATAATGCTTATGTCCTTCCTCGTCGCAGACGTTCTTAAATGTAAAGCGGTTGAGCCTGCGAGACAGAGAGAAAGAGAGCCACAGAGAGAGGACCCAACAACTACTTGACCCGTTTTCTCTTCGAGTTTAATTCCTCATGCACGACGCTTTCCTTTTCCTTCCTCTCTTTCAATTTTTCAATTTCAGAGTTTCGAAGCATTCTTCTTCTTCGTGATTGTCGCTGGATCAATTGCTCTTTTATTTCGGCTTCGCAAGGTTGGTTTTTGTTTGATTGATTAATTGCTTCTGCTTTTTTGCTTCGATGTTCGTTTTGGTTTTGGAATTTTCTTTTTGAATCAAACCCTAGTGCTCCATTGATGGAGTTATGGTTACCCTTTTGTTTGTTGGCGCTGAATTCAACTTTGTACAATCGTCTGGGTAAATGAGTTGCAGATGGTTTTCGAATCTTCTATTTCAATGTTTGTTTCTTGCGTTTTGGTGTCTGTTGCTTTTCTGAGTGACTATTTGGTCGTTACTATTTTTTGGCGCTCTGTTTTCTGTCGTGTGAGCTCTTTTGTATTTGCAATAGTCATTGAAGATCTTAGAGCGCTTTGTTTAGTTTTGTTGACAGTTTTAATGAGTTGGGCTACTTCTCAGTTCTGACTGAAGCGGGTGTTTTGTTGTTTTTAACAGCAATGTAGTCGAGTTGTCTGCTGTGTGTGTGGTGGTATGGGTATTTATGACCAAGTTTAGTGTAACTCAAAACTAGATTCTCTCTGCTTTTGCAATTCTTCTGTGATGCAAATATGGTAATATTTTTATATAGATAACTTGTAATGCTGAAGACATTATCAGCCCAGAGCTGGTTCTTTTCATAGGATATGCATGAGCTTAGTGGCCCAGAGCGTTTGACTAGAAAATGATGATAAGCTGCTTTCTCCACATCACTTCCCATATGAATTGATCATGCATGTTTCTTATTTGAGTTTCTTTTTGTTATACTTGAACAATATGCAATATCAGTAATTTGTTTATTTTGATCTTTTATTTACTTCTATTGTCATCTATCTTTCTGCTCAGGATTCTGGAGTTATTCTCTGTGGGTGATTCTGGCACACTTGTGGTGTGGTTGATTTATAATAACTTGAAGCAGTGCAAGTTCATTTGATGGGATCTACTACGCCGTCTGTTGGTTTTCTAGATACTTTAAGAATGGAGAGGGTTAGGACAATTCTAACCCATACGTATCCTTATCCGCACGAACATTCCCGTCATGCTGTAATTGCTGTTGTTGTGGGTTGCCTCTTTTTTATCTCGTCCGACAACATCAATAGTCTTGTAGAAAAGTTAGACAACAATATTAAATGGTGGTCTATGTATGCATGTTTGCTGGGTTTCTTCTATTTCTTTTCGTCCCCATTTATAGGGAAGACAATCAAACCAAGCTATTCAAATTTCAGTCGGTGGTAAGTAAATTTGTTTGAATCCTATGTCAGTGCATTTGTACTTTGCAATATCTCACATTCACATATATGTACATAACCCATACACTGAGGTATGAAGAGTCTATACGAGTTTTAACAATGGGAATTGCTTTTGTAGGTATATAGCCTGGATTTTAGTGGCGGCTGTCTATCATCTTCCTAGTTTTCAATCAATGGGAGTTGATATGAGGATGAATCTGTCTTTGGGTTTTAATGTATATGTCACTTCTGTTCTCTTTCTTCTTTTCTTCCACATTATATTTCTTGGCCTTTGGTACGTTGGTCTTGTGTCACGTGTGGCTGGAAAGAGGCCAGCAATTTTGACCATTCTCCAAAATTGTGCTGTAAGTTATAATAATACTTTTTCTACTTTCCTATCTTGTATTTACTTGGCATGTATACAGAAGAAACTTAAATGCTTATGCATCAACATACAAGCTTTGGATATTATTTTCATGCATTTTTTGTTCATGTAGGTTCTTAGTGTGGCCTGCTGTGTGTTTTATAGTCATTGTGGCAACCGTGCTATTTTGAGAGATAGACCACTGGAACGAAAAAACTCTTGGTTTAGTTTCTGGAAGAATGATGATAGGAACACATGGCTTTCAAAATTCCTCCGAATGAATGAGTTGAAAGATCAGGTCTGCTCATCTTGGTTTGCTCCAGTTGGGTCTGCGAGTGATTATCCACTTTTGTCCAAGTGGGTCATTTATGGTGAGGTACAGGTAGAACAACCCCAAATTTTTTTATAGTGTTCTTCTGTTGGTAGTATTTTTAGTGTTATATGCTTATTAATGTTTTCATTTCTCAGTTAGCATGCAATGGTTCATGTGCTGGTTCATCGGATGAAATCTCCCCATTATACTCATTATGGGCCACATTCATAGGCCTCTACATTGCTAATTATGTAGTGGAAAGGTCAACAGGGTAAGTGGTGAATTGTAACATGTTTTCTGTGATGATATAAACCATGACTGATTGTTATCTTTTACATTCAATGGTATCTTTTTTGATAAATAGGTGGGCTCTTACTCACCCAGTCGAAGGATATGAGAAGTCGAAGGAGAAGCAAATGAAGCCTGATTTTTTGGATATGGTTCCTTGGTATTCAGGGTATATGCTCTCTCTCTCTCTCTCTCTCTCTCTCTCTCTCTCTCTCTCTCTCTCTCTCTCTCACACACACACACACACACACACACACACACACGCACACACACACACACACACACACACACACACACACACGCACGCACACCACACCCCCCTCCTCTTCCTTGCTGTTCTTGTATTCGGGGGAGTTGTACTCACTTTTCTGGTGTATGTATTGCAGAACATCAGCTGATTTATTCAAGACTGTCTTTGATCTCCTGGTATCAGTAACTGTCTTTGTTGGCCGCTTTGACATGCGTATGATGCAGGTAATCTCATAGTTTCATGTTGTGTAATTTCTTCATTGTATTGCTCCAGTAACTTAAACTATTTTCTCCCTAGCTTTGAGATTATCCTCTTGAAATTTTCGACACCCGTCAAATTTACACTTGAAACATTTAGTTTCTTTGTATATGGTACCATTCAGGAATTTATTTATTAACTTTTCTTTCAAAGAATCCATGTATAAGTTTATTTAGTAAATCAGAAAGAAGAAAATTTTGTGTTTAACTGTCATTTGATCTTGAACCATATATGAAATAATTTTGCTGGGCTAGGTAGTTTAATAAACCTATTCTTTTTTCAACTTCCTGGCAGATACTTTTATGTTCTTTGTTGCCAATGAGCTCCCTTTTTGTTAATATTTACTTTGTCATGGACTTTGGTTTGGAATCTTAATAAAGGTCATGATGTAATTACATATTTATGTTTCCCTCTCCAATCATTAGGCAGCAATGGACAAGGTCCATGATGGAGCTCAACAAAAGGATGTTTTATATGATAATTTTGTTGGGAAGGATGATCTGTGGTTTGACTTTATGGCTGATACTGGCGATGGTGGAAACTCATCTTATACTGTGGCTCGGCTCCTTGCTCAACCTTCCATTAACATCAACCGAGATGATTCTATGCTGCACTTACCACGTGGCGACTTACTCCTGATTGGAGGGGATCTTGCGTAAGTTGAAAGTTTTTCTTTATGTTTAACAATATGGCATGAGGGATCAATTATTATATAGATATTTGTTTCTGTCGCAAAGGTGAAATGATTTCACGAGGTTTCTTCTGTGGTTTAAATGATCACCTGAAAGTATTTCATCAGTATTGCTGTCTGACATTGCATAAAACTTAATAAATTAATTTGTAAGTCTCAAATTTCCTAGCCAATAAACCCCAAATATCTGTTTCAACACCTTGGGTGAAGTTTAAGGCTAGAAACATTCTGAGCTTTGTTTTAAGGCTAGAAACATTCTGAGCTTTGTTTTACTGGCATTCAGTGCTAGTGTAGGTTTGGTGGATTTTTGTTTTGTTTTTTTGTGGACTATGGAAACTGATGCTTAAGGTGGGAAATGTGAAGTTCATCCACAACTTCAATAAGAACTGTGACTAAACCACCACCACCAATTGCTCTGATTAAACCATATCACTGACCAGTTGAGCAATTGATATGCCTTACTCATTGAAACAACTCCCTGTTGAAATTTTGATTGAGATAGTGATAATTATCTAAATACATGTATATGCCCTTGATGTTTCATTTGAAGCTTCCAATCTATGAAGTTTTTGTTGATGTTTATCATCCCTTTTCTGCACATGCACATGCCCATTATGTTTCATTTGGACCTTTGTTTTTCAAGAGCACCCAACCCCTCTAATTCTAATCATTGTTTCGTTATTTAGAATTTTATCATACAGCCATTGTCTGACAAATGATATTTTATTTTGCTGAATATCTGTTATGTGTGTAATTATGTCATGGTTCTGGTTTAGGTATCCTAATCCATCAGCATTCACTTATGAAAGGCGTCTATTTTGCCCTTTTGAGTATGCTCTCCAGCCCCCTTCATGGTCTAAACAAGAGCATATAGCTGTAGATAAGCCTGAGCTACCTTGTGGTGTGTCTGAACTGAAGCAATATGATGGACCTCAGTGTTTTGTCATTCCCGGCAACCACGGTTGGCTTTTGTTCTCTCTCTCATCCTCAACACCCCCCCTCCCTTTCCAAAAAAAAAAAGGAGAGAATTTGCTAAAAGCTAGAGTGTTAATATAGGTGTAGTAAATATTCATTCTTTCTTCTTGCCATTACAGATTGGTTTGATGGACTTCATACATTCATGAGGTATATATGCCATAAAAGCTGGTTGGGCGGGTGGTTTATGCCTCAAAAGAAGAGTTATTTCGCTCTGCAACTCCCACAAAGATGGTGGGTATTTGGTTTTGATCTCGCACTCCACGGTGATATTGATGTGTACCAATTCAAATTCTTTACAGAACTAGTAAAGAACAAGGTATTTCTAAGTTTGCTTTTCTTTTCTTTTCTTTTTTTTTTATTTTTTTTTATTTTAAGGTTTCGTCTTCTTTTTATAGATATGGTTCCCTTAAAATGGCCATGGTGTGTTAAGTTATGCTATATTTTCTGAGTAGTTTCTTTGGTCCTTTGCCTTTTATTTTAAATTTTTGGAGTTGTGAATAATTGGACCCAAAATTGTAAACAGGGCACTTTTGATTGTTACTAAGGTTGACATGACACAAGCACAACATTTGCTGATGTGACAGCTAGACCTGTGTTTGATGCATGTAAACCTATATATAGGGCTTTGCCTATATATGCTTACGATGAATGATGTTAAGCTTCTTACTTGTTTGCTCATCCCAATTTTCCTAGTTCCAAGCTTTTTCTGATTGTAGTTAACATTCTCATCTCATCATGTTATTCTAGGTCAGAGATGATGACTCTGTAATTATCATGACACACGAACCAAACTGGCTTCTTGATTGGTACTGGAATGATGTTTCTGGAAAGAATGTTGCGCACCTGATATGCGATTATCTAAAAGGGAGATGTAAGCTTCGAGTGGCTGGAGATTTGCATCATTATATGCGTCATTCATTTGTTAAAACGGAGGACCCAGTTCATGTGCAACATTTACTTGTAAATGGTTGTGGTGGGGCTTTTCTACATCCCACCCACACCTTTAGTAATTTTAAGAAATTTTATGGAGCTTCTTATGAGAGCAAAGCTGCTTATCCTTCATTTGAAGATTCAAGCAGGGCAAGTTTCGGTTTCAAAGTTTTGTAATTTCATTGTCTGTCAGGGTGTCTATAGAAAGTTCACTTGTTTATTTATTTCCTCTCAACTCTTGGTTCTAATGAGTCTTTTTTTTTTTTTTTTTTGGGTCCATATGCAGATTGCTTTAGGAAATATTTTAAAGTTTCGAAAGAAGAACTGGCAATTTGATTTTATTGGTGGCATTATATACTTCCTATTGGTCTTTTCTATGTTTCCACAGGTGAGTCTTTGATTGATTCTTTGCTATTATTTGATGATAGTTACCCTGGCTTTGCATTACTTTGTCTCTCTCTGGAATTGAGATAACGTGTACCTTACCAATCTTTGATATCCTAGTCCTTTTGCTTTCCTCAGAGCTTGCAAAATTGTTTACCATTCGTTTATTGGGTAATGTGATTATACTCTGTTATTGCAAGATGACAACTCTAATTTGCCTTTTTGTTTTTGTAGTGTAAGCTTGATCATATCCTGCGAGATGATTCATTTTCTGGCCACATAGGGTCTTTCTTTGGAACAGTGTGGAATGCTTTTGTATACATGCTGGGGCAGTCTTATGTATCTGTAGCAGGTGCTGTGGTATTGCTAATTGTAGCAATTATATTTGTCCCCTCTAAAGTGTCTCGGAAGAAACGATTGATGATTGGAGTTCTTCATGTGTCTGCACACCTGGCTGCAGCACTGATTCTTATGTTACTGTTGGAACTGGGTGTTGAGATGTGTATCCAGCATAAACTACTGGGAACTTCAGGTCAGCTTTTAGTCTCTTGTTTACCATTTTCAAGACCTACATGAACAGAGAAGAAGCACACCTTTCTCATCCTGTATACTAATGTGATTTATGATCTTGGCAGTTATTCTGTCCTTGCCTGTTATATTTGTTCATCTATTATTTTAACTTTCAGATAATTCAATCATTTTTGTTTCTGTTGAGAATTTCCTAAAAAGATAGCCATACGACATTGGGATACAATGTATATGATGGTGTAAGCATGGGTGTGACCAAAATGTTAATGGTAGGAGGGCAAATATGCAAATTATGTTGTTGGATTGTATGTTGTATGATGTTGAAAATTTTAATTTTCAGGCTATCATACTTTATATCAGTGGTACCGATCGGTGGAGAGTGAGCACTTTCCAGATCCAACTGGCCTTCGAGCTCGAATAGAACAATGGACTTTTGGCCTTTATCCAGCATGCATCAAGTATTTCATGTCTGCATTTGATGTTCCAGAGGTATGGAAAGCTCTTTTGCAAACTTATTTATACTCTTCTTTGTTGCATTCTGACGATGAAGAAATCTTATCAGGTTATGGCTGTCACCCGAAACAATATATGCAAGAATGGGATGGAATCACTATCTAGAGCGGGTGCCATAATCTATTATGCATCCGTCTTCCTTTATTTCTGGGTGTTCTCAACTCCTGTAGTTTCTTTAGTATTTGGAAGTTACTTATATATCTGCATTAACTGGCTTCACATACACTTTGATGAAGCCTTCTCCTCCCTCCGAATTGCTAATTACAAGTCATTCACCCGATTCCACATCGGAAGTAACGGTGATCTTGAAGTCTACACTCTTGCAGTTGATAAGGTAAGAATGTGATGCGTGTTCAATTTCAAGTGCCGTATTTGGGACTTCTAAGAGTTTAAATCTAATTAAAACATGCAGGTCCCGAAAGAGTGGAAGCTAGACCCTGAATGGGATAGCGAGGATAGGAAGCCAAGACAGCCACAACAAATGAGCCACCATAGAAAGTTTCCTAGCAAGTGGAGTGCAGCTGCCGCTCAACAGGATCCATTAAATACCGTTAAAATTGTTGATCACTTTGTTATTCGACAAACAGATAAAACTGTTAATGGAGCAAGCGATGGATCAGTAATTAGCTGATCTGGGCTTGTGTTCTATCTGTAACATTATTGTAGTTCCCTTCGTTTAGATAGCAATGAAAGAAAAGAAAGAAGAAAAAAAAAGTTTGTATGTTAAGATTTAGTTTGTTTTAGTTGCCAGATTTGTACAGAAAATTGGTAATGCGAATTTGGAGTTTCAGATTCTCTCAGATTAGAAGAAAAAAGAAAATTCAAATTTTCTCCAGTTGTACTGGAGAGACAAAGGAGGGCAAAGCAATTGAATTTACACAATCCAATCAATTAATATAAATTTACTTTAATATAATGAATTTACAAAAAAATTCTGCTGACAAATATACAAAGAAAAAAAGAATTCAATAAACAAAATTTTTGAGATGGGAAAGTTTGGAGAATTGTGAAATGAAGTGGGTTATGTGCATATACTCTGATGACAATCTCTTCTCAAGTGAAATTAATTAGTGCAGATTGTGGTGAAGAAGGCAGCTGATAGTCTGCATGGAGAAAAGTCTCGTACGATGTGCCTTTGAGTGTTTTCTCAACAGTTTCCCAGTTCTCAACTTGGTTTGATAACGGCGTCGTATGGATCTTAACCTGACGGCTCTTGAGCTCTCTGTGGGGCAACCTAAGGAAGTCTTGAACCTCATCAAGTTTCTGCGAAAAATAAAACATTTGTATTATCAATGATTAAAGTGTATTTATTTTATATGTAACACATAATAAACAAAAGGGTAACTTACAGTGCGGTTGTTGAGAACGTCCTCGTAGTAAACAACAATATGGCGAGTGGCGTTGAAGTATTCTACAGCTTTGGCAGCTGCCTCTTCATCTTGAGCAAGATCTCGAATTAGTAATGTCGCATTTATCTTGGGTTTGTATTTTGCTAGTATTTCAGCCTGCAATTTAATTTAATTTATTTGTTAGGACTCGGGATGATATGAGATTATGGAGTCCAAGGAGAGAGAGAGAGAGAGAGAGAGAGAGAGAGTTGAAACCTCCAATGGAGAATGGACATGAGACTTGTGCGTCCCATTGAGTGGCTTAGCATCTTTGTCATAGGAATTTGCAAGTACAGAAATCATTCTGCGGAGCAAGTTCCTTCGGAAGAGGAATATTGCAGACACTCCTTTTTTCTTGAAGTAGTTCAATATCTCTTCATGATTCTCCATCAAACCCTACACCAAGATATATACATATAATTTTAAGCTCCTATATCATATCTAGAAACATACATGCGTGAGTGGTTGTTAGCTGTTGATGGAAGTTAGTTGATCCTACAATCCATCAACAATTCACCTCCACCTACTTGCTACAGTGGTTGTCCAAAGCATTATCAATTAAAGTCAACTAACCTGATTAAGCATCCATTTGAATCCCACAGCAGCATTACACTCATTCTTGGAAGCACTACTAAACCAGTCCAGATTATAAACTTTATCCATGTTCTTCAAGATTGAAGATACATTAAGCCTCCTATCCCGGACCGAAAATATTTCCCCATTTGAACTTACATTAATGTGACTATTCAACAGCGTTTCAAACCATCCACTCCCAGATCTCTGCATTGACAATATGGCAAAGTACCGTACTGGATTGCAGGCACATTCCTTCCTGTAATTACAGCATCAATTTAATAAAAAACATCTTTTTTGGCAATTTTGTAATTAGTTAGTTGAAACCATCACCATGCACATAACTTCAAACACAAATTACCTTTTGAATGTTTGAGGTTTTGGGTAATGAACATAGCCGATTTCGGATTTCTCAAGATCAGGAACTTGACAAGATTGATTAATTTGGTTTTGGTGATTAATGGCTATGATGTTCAAGAATTTGGTCTTGGTGTCAGTGTTTATTTGCTTCAAACAAACTAAGCAAATGTAAACTCCACAAACCATTGCAAAAAGTAGAACTACCATCCTCAGTATCAGTGGAGATTTCTTGGGAGCTTTGATGACAAGTGTATCCTGTAATTAAGAAAAAAAAAAATGCATGACAAATGATAAGTGTGAAGTTAATTAGTTGACGAAAGAAATTAACAGTAACAGTGATAGCAGAGCATACTGTGGTGGCTTCCATCTAAGCTCCCCCATCAAAGAAGGGAAAAGAAAAGAAGAAATAACGGCTTAAATGGGATTTTGGTGGTTTTTTTTCCTACTAATTTCTGTTGGTATATTTTGAGAAAAAGAAGGCAAAAGAAGTGGTCAGAGCTTGAAAAGATCAGATTGGAACAGTCATGCATAATATTACAGACAAGTGTGATTTATACCAATGAGAGTGTATAATACTTGCACTAATTAAATCAAAATAAAATTCCAAAAAAAATATATATTTGGATGATAAAGTGACAGAGAGGGAGCTAGCTACACACACACATATATATATATATATATATATACAGAGTGACCAATATAACCCTACGGACCTTGTTGAAGAAACAGATTTCTTCTTCATCCATTCTGTGAAGAGAAGAAAGATAAATCGGCATTGAGTAGGCTTCGTCGTCTTCGTCCCACACAAACACACTCTGTCTCTGTCTGCGTCTCTCTCACAACTTCAGAAGTGGAGTTTGAATTTGGGAGAGAGTAAGGTGGTGGGAAGAAGAGAAGAAGAGAAAAGAAAGGTGTGCCTGTTACGTTATGTCCTGTTTTTAAGCTTCTCCTCGTGAAAAACGACAACATTTACAACACAGCACGCTCTTTCCCTTCCTTCTCTTAGCTTCAAGTTTTAATGGTACTTTTATATTATTTTTCTGTATGTGCGTTTCAATACCAGTTGGTGTTGAGTTGTGGCTCAATTAAGGAAAGAAAATACAGTTGTAGTAACTTGGTTCCTTGTTGGCTTTGCTTACTTAAAGAATATTTCTCTTATTCCAGTTGCTTTATTTAGATTCATATCTTTTTTTCGTTTTCCCGTTCTCGTTAAAGTGTTTACTAATTGTGATGAATCGAACTAATCAATTTATTCTATAAAAATGAAAAAACGATTTTGCATGCTTGGGCACACACATAACTTCATATCTTAATTTTTAAATTAGAAAGATGAGATTCAAATTTTTGACCACTTCCAAATAGTTGTATATAGTAATGTAACACTTAAGAGTTAGACCACCAAGCAGGACGGGTTTGAATAGTTTGATGGGAGCATGATTCATGGTTGTCGGTTGACACATTTTTGAGGGATTGAAATCTGTCCCACAGTTGCATTGTTTCTCGTGGATTTAGTAGAAAAAAATAATTTAGATACCATGTGCGGCTCATGAAATTTTGAACCCTAGTGTGAGAGATTGTGCATACTACTTATTAATACACAAGAACAATTAATGCAAATAGAATATGATAATTCTACTTATTCTAACTAATGAACTATAATATTATTGTTGTTGAGGAGGCTAAGAAGATCAAACCAACAAGGATTTATTCGTTGATAAGCTGATCTGGGATACGTTCTTGGGCTCTACAGACCACAACTTATCGATTAATTTATGATATATTTACTAATTCGTAATTGGAATTAAAATAAAGAGTTGGATTTCTATTACGGATTATTCATGTGTTTACTTCACATGGAGAAATGAAAATGCAAATGGGCCCATACAAAATCAGGAATTCAACTCCCGATTTTGGAGAAATTGGACTCTTAGATGAGAGGTGTTATTCTAATTCCTGAAGAACTAACTCATCATGAATCTATCTTTTTTATCCATTATATCCTCATACAATTTTTAAAATTCCAAATTTGTCATATACTTTAACACAACAACAAGGACATTTTAGTAATTAAACTAATTTCAATTCCGATTAATGAGAATTTAGTAAACAACTTATAAGGAATCAGTACCATTCATACACCAATTCCATATGATTTAGTAAACAACTTCAATAGAAATTCAAATTCTAACTCTCCTCAATCCAACTCCTCCTCAATTCAACTTCTTCTCACATATAAATTACCTTGTTTGACTTAATTGTTTCTTTCCCACTTTACCTAGATTCTAAATTGGTCTAAGCACGTGCTCATACTCTCATAGTCAACAGTAGAGGGTTTTTTTATAGTTCTTTTATTTTATAAATCTGTTAACAGTAGATAATTTATCTAAAGAATTAAACAAAACTGAAAAAAAAAGGAACAAAAATTATAAAGAAAGAGCATAGTAATGCAGCTGGCTCGGGTTTGGTGACTTATGTCAGGTCATGGCCAAGAAACCAATATGCAAATCCATTGAGACGACACAGATCAATAAAATAAATAAAAAATCAATTCATTGAGTTGTTCATCAATATTCTTGCTTGTAAATGCAGAATGCACATCATTATGGCTCAACTTTTCCAAAGATCATCCCTAGACTAAGACATTACACGGAATTCAAAATATGAAACCATAAAAAGAATCTGCTTCTTGGGCTCAGTGCAGCCCTTCTTCTGATCTCCTTCTGAAGACAAGTTCACAACAAGAAGCGTTGTCTCTATATTAGTGATGCACTGATGCGATGTTGTTCATGAACTACAAGCCGGCTGTCTTAATTCTGGTGAACAAACCACCTCACCTTCTATACAAAAATGAGCCCATCACAATAGAACCATGCTTCCTGGTACTCAGAGCAGAAAACCGCCCTCGGTGATGATGTACGCTCTGAAACGAAGGCACCAGAAAATGTATGGCAAAATTTAGCAACCAATGTTCAGACCAGAGCTCTTAATTCAGAGAGGAACTCAAAAAAGGAAGGGAAAGAAAAAAGCAGAAAACAAAAAATGAAATTCAGCCTTACCAATAACCGACCTCCTGAGCTGTTGATTTGAGATTACTTGAGCTCTAAGATGATCAAACGAACTATCTGCCCCAAATACCGGAATGACTTCGATGTTTCTCTTAAGCATTTGTTTTTGTCATCTCGAGTCCAGTGCTTTAATCACAAAACAAAAATTTCCAAAAGTTTAAGAAGAAGTAACCCAATTAAGAACTCAAGCACAGTGAGAACAAATGGCATCTCAGGAATTTACCACTCCAAGGTTGTTGAGCTTCTCACGAACACCTTTCAGTAACTCTTGAACATCCCCTTCCCATGTGTAAAATCCCAACTCCCTTCCTTCCAGGAGCTTCTCAGATACCTAAAATCACCAATTCCAGTATCCAAATAAAAATATCTATTAGTCAGTTCATTTGGTCATAGCAAAAACCCACAAAAAACTTCAATCTTTTCCACATACAAGTTCCATGGTTTAAGGAAATGGGCTCAAACTAGACAGTGACTTGAGCAACACCACCTCAGACTTCAGAACAATTAATATAAAGCTGAAGACTTTGAAGCATATGGGCAAGAGTTAAAATACTAAAAATTCAAAAAGTACCTACCTGTCTTGCAATGACCTGACCACCAGCTATATGTGAAAAGTAGATATTGTAGAAATGGCAGAGGAACAATGGAGCAGAATTGTCTGCAAGCTCCTCCAAATACTTGGCATAAGAAACTCCTGGGCCACTGGGTTCTGGAATCACCATACCCTGTTGTTTAAACCACTCAAGATCTTCAGAAAGACCCTCTGACCTTTCCAATCCAGTCTTCCTGAAATAGGCATCTACAATTGAAAAACACACAATTCCCTTTTAAAAAGACGATAACTTTATGCAGATGAAATCAATCAAATACACAAAAGAAAGAGACTGACAAGCAACGTCGTTTGAATCATCCACAATGCGCTCGACGGTGTCAAAGACGAGCTTGCTGTCCACCAAGTACTTGAGGAACCCTTCCATACTGGGCCGCCAAGTCTCCGCCTCACCCCCATCACCATCAACATCTGATTCTGAACTATTGTTCTCTTCGGGGGCATTATCGTCATTATCACCGTCGTCGTCGTCGTCTTCCTCAGACTGAGTGTCGTTGTCGTTCAATTTCTTGCCGTTGATGTTACGGAGCCTCATGGCGACGAACCTCATCTCCTCAGTGATGCCTTTGCTTTCTCCCGGGTACTGCTTCCTGTACCTCATCCTCCTCCTTACCACCGGCGGCGCCGTACCTGTGCTAGCCGTCGAAATTGGCGGCGGAGGCGTAGACATGGAGGCGGGGGTGCTCGAGCCAGAGCAACAGAGCGGCAGGGCTCGACGACCGTTTCTCGTTGAAATTGTTGAGGGCTTCAACGAATGAAGCGGTGAAAAGACGGCGTAAGCCATTGATGCTGAGACCGATTTCACCATTAACGACATCGTTGCACTCATTGCGTTGCAGAATGCGGAGTTCGTTTTATGAGTGTCACAGACACAGACTCACCTTTTTTATTTAATTTAATTATTTTTAATAAATAGTATAGCCGCGCGGCTATACTTTTTAAATATAATTTATAAAGAGTATAGCCCTCCTTCTT
The DNA here is from genome assembly GCF_902201215.1 of Prunus dulcis. NCBI lineage: Eukaryota > Viridiplantae > Streptophyta > Magnoliopsida > Rosales > Rosaceae > Prunus > Prunus dulcis. The sequence continues at coordinate 34,130,887 of NC_047650.1, read as the reverse complement.
ATTTTCGTTTATCGATAAGAGTAGTTTAGAGCATTATCCATTACCATTAGTCCATTACCCTCATCTCTATTATCCCCTTTTAATTTTTTACTTTTTTAGAGTTATTACTCGTATAAAAAATTTAGCATTTTTCTGTTTAATACTTGTATTATACACGTACATATATATATTTTTAATAATACTTTTATTTTTCATACACGTCTTAAAAACTCCTTAAAATAAACATATTTTAAGATGCAAACATACAATACACATATTGTACACGTACCTAATATATATAAACTCTTGCAAACCACAGTTAAAACATTTCTTTCTTTTTTAAATGTTTGGTGCTTAAATATATATGATCCACCAAATTATCCCAAAGGACAATACTTTCTTTGAAAAAAAATAATTATCTGACTTGTTTTTATAAAATATATTGCCTTTTGAGTACCAACTACTTTTTTTTTTTCACTGTTTGAGTTATTCATCCGTCTTTCCATAAATTATAGTAATTTAGGGTAATTTACAATAAAAATTGTTCACTAGTATAACAATTTGAGAGTACATACATGATGATACAACATCTTTGTCATGAAGCTAGCTACTCTACAAAGTATATTAACAATATAAAATGAGTACACCAAGAATAATGGTTAAAGATTGACAACTTGTGAGGGTTGAGATTCTGGATGATAATGTACAAAAGAATCCGCCCTATCTGCTTCTGTTGGATGACAATTGACAATTCTAGTGTACATAAACAACTCCGCTAATTGATCAAAGCGGGTTAGAATAGTTTCTGATATACAGAATGCCTGGCTAACTCTCACATGTCAAAAATATGCTTTTAGTTCTGTTTCTACCCAGGTGCGACTTGGTGTGACGACACCTGACCAGACCCACATTCGATACAAAAAAACACCGGCGTGGTCTGGTTTTGGTATTTGGATGATTCTTGAACACAATTTCTGAGGCATGCTTTCTTTACACTATTGTCTCTTGTATTTGGCTTTCAGCTTCCACAAGAACCCTAGTATCTCTGTATACGAGGGATCAGTGCGGCTGAGTGGTTTGCAAGAGTTTATATGATCCGTTGAGTCTAATACCTGTTCCAAAATTACAAAATTAACGACAAAAATGGAACAGACATGTAGAATATGGAACAGTTACTGTTGGAAGAAAGTTAGTCTATACACCTAAACTAATCTCATTCATGTCTCATTTCAATGCTTTAGCTCATTATAAATAATTTTTCGGAAAATGATCTCATCTTATTTGAAGTGATTTATAGTTGTCCACAATCATACTTACAACGAGTTCACCGAATCCGGGATATGCTGATTCAATTGGTACAATTTCCATTCGGAAAGCCCATCCTCCATAACCTTCAACAATTGGAGTTACCTTGGTCTGCAAAAAGAGTTACTGCCTAATTATCAAGCTCACAAAGACACACATTGACACAAAGCACAGCTACATTACTTTGGACTACCTCACAGAAACTGAGGACATCAAGCAGCCCCTTCTTGTGAAGGAGGCGGATATAGTCATTAAGCTCTACTAATCTTGGAGACCCACTTCTTAGCTCTCCTATCTGAGAAACATCAACAAGTAATTAACATTAATACGATAAGAATTGCTGGTTGTAAATATTGAGAACCAACGATTTGGTTAAAACTTCTTGGTTGTAAAGATCATGTACTAACAGTTGGTGCTGGACGAAACACCAGTCCCATCCTCCAAGGCATGTCTGCAAGTTTGCTTCCAAAATGTGGGCAGCTATAGAAAACCTGAAACCAGCATAAAACACCAGAGTTATTATATAAAAATGATAGTTAATAAGTGAGAAAAGAACTGCAGTGTAAGTGAAATATTTAATTATATAGTGTCACTTACAACTCCTTTGGTGTTTTTCACAAGGTTATCGAGATTATCTGATTTTGCTTTGTGCAGCATCTGCTTAACAACCAGACCTCCCATGCTGCAAAGAAGAGAAAGCTGGTACATTATTGCATTAAAATATAAAACTACCTATAAAATAAATTCTCTAAAAACTTAGTAATAAAAAAGATGCTGTGAACTATAAACAAACTTCAAGTCATGTTTCCTCCATACCCTTTTTAACAAAAAATCAAAAATCAAAAATCAAAACCCGACACCTGTTCAACTTTTGACCACCTTGTATAATCTACTCATGAAACTCATAGCTAGAGAATAAATGCCAGTTCAAATTCCCAAACCCTTGCGAATGGCTACCATAAAATAACTGATTCCAGCCCCATTACATAAAAGGGTCACATAGTATGGCAAACAAATAATAGAATAAATTGGAGAACATCTTGAAGGATGAACTGCCGACGCCTATCTGAAAGCAAGACCAAGCACATAAATAAAGAATAATATTGTGTTATTTACGGCAATAAACTTTGAAGGGGAGAAATAGAAGACAATTGTAAAAGATTATATCCTTGGATTGTAAGACTCTGTAGCATGCATAACTGCATTTGGTGTTTGCCGGAAAGCTTATTTAAAATTAAAATATTTCCTGCAGCACCTGCTTCTTTTTGTTTTCATTTTTTTGGGGATATCGGAAAACTTTATAACAGCACACAAGACCTCTCAGACATCCTTAAATCAGTCAAAGGCTAGAACCCAAAACTGAAAAGAAGATGCAACAGATTCATGAAAAGATGAGTATCATCTAAACACACGAAAGACAACCACATACAAAACTGAAAAAATATGATGACTAATGTATGAGAAAACCAAAATTGACACACAAGCAGCGACTGGTTCATGCACACACAAGCAACACTTTACAGACCTGTGAGTCACGAAAACAACAGGGCGATTCCCAATACCTGCAGAAACAAGCTTCTCTAACAGCATCGAGCTAACTTCCTGCACAATTTAAAAACAAAACATGATAATGGGAAATTGCAAAAGCCGAATAACATCTACACCAGTTGATTACTATTGTTGACCCATCCATATATGATTGCCCAAAATTAACTTGTAGCATAAAACCATACAAGTGAATAAACTCAACTCCTAGGAATGAACAGAATGCCATTAACAGCTTATAGAAATCCTCAATTGTCAGCCAAAAGCACTGACCTGAAGAGGCAGGCTAGCGCCAGACCATTGTGTTAGATTTGTCTGCATAAAACATTCAAACTAAGAGTTAGATGAAGTGTATGGAGAGGCAACCAGTCATTTTAAATTCTTAGAAAACAAAACATTTTATACAACTATCACCAGAACAAACCTTGTACTTAAGGCTAAACATACGAGCTTGAGGGAAGTCAGCTGAAAGCCATTCACCTGGCCAGAATGTTCCAAGCTTTCCTGCTTCCTGATCAATCTTCTCTACTAAGCCAGATTTAGTGGATGACTTATCCTCGGAGATGCGCCAAGTCTTATATGGCCCTCCACGGAGGCCATGGACAAAAACAACATCCAGAAGAGGCTCCCTTGTGCCTGCACCACTGTGAGATGCATCCACAGAACTGGATATGTTAACATCATTTGAAAATCTGGGGACAGACCTATCCTCACTGTCAAGAGAACTAGCTTCATCCGAAGAGGATGCATCCATTTGAACAGTGTGTTGATCGTTATTTTCAGGGCAAGTCCAATGGGGTAGTTCAGGATTAATTAAAAATATCATGTCATCATACCGGGGACAATTTTTGTTTCCATTTGCAATACCGGCATCAGGAATGTCATCATTTGCAGAATCTCTATTAATTTGGCGACCGCAAAATAAATTTATAAGTGTTGCTCTAGCATAACTTTGTGTTTTGAGATCACTGCAACCTGAGATCTCACCGTTAGCACAATCCTCAAGCCATTTACACCAAGTTTCATCTGCTATGATGATTTTCTGGACTTTCGGAAGTTGAGAGAGGATAGTTAACAGCCTAGCTGCATGCCTGCGGATGTGAGCTGTAGGTGGAACCCGGACACTAGATGGATCATTACTTTCTGAAATAGATGATTCTCCAGGAACATTTGAGGGTCGCTCTTGTGCCTCAAGCGTCTTAGAAGCATCATACACTTCTATGGCAGCAAGTTTCTCATAATCATCACGTAACAAAAACCGTCTCAACAAACATAAAACCCCAAAATCTGTTATTTTCTCCTGACATAAAGAATCATCAGCACAAACTTCAGTCAGTGCTTTGATTCCCTTCAGGGTTGCCTTTGCAGAATCTGCCACATTAACCTTAGGCACACTATCTTTCTTTAGAGTTTTAAATGTCCCAGAAAAAGGTTCCATGGAAAGAAGATCTGCCAGTGGAAATGTATCAACAGAATTGGTGGTTGTTCCAAGCGCATTTCCTGCTAGATTAACAACAGCTGCCACTAACTGGTTAGTACTCTGCGAAGCGGAAAGCATGTTCGCCTGATCAATTTGAGTCTGCAAAAGTTATTTAGCCTCATGAATTGTGGAAAATAAATTAATGTCAACTGCACATTCTAAACGCAACTAGAAGGAAGATATTAGACTTGGAATGGTGTAAGGATAAAGAAAAATTGGATACAACATTCTAAAAGGTACAAAAGAATAATGGGAAAGGGAAAAAAGTATCCTGACCTTCACTTTGACAGAACTAGGCTGAGTGGTTCCTTTAGTTGATGATGCCTTTTTGGAAGCCATAATTTCTGTAAGCAGAATAGCTAACCATCCTTGAGAAATCGGTACAGAATATGGTCCATAGTCTTCGAGAATGCGAGAAAGGATTCTTATAGCTGACAAACGTATAGTGTCAGAGGATGATTTTCCAAAAACCCAAGGTAGCAATACAGCAGACCACCTTTGACCCTCTTCAAGAGGTAAATTCAAGTCCCCAGTACAAAGCAATTCCAATGCTTTTGCTAATGTTTCTTGCACATGATTATGCTTCATAGTTCGCTTAGCAGTGTCTCTCAATGGATGAAGACCCTTTTCCATAACTATCTTTTGTGCACCTGGGCTTTTCTCAACAGAAACCAAGAATGCTGACAAAGCCACCCGAGCCAAAGGAATGTCTTCATTTTTAGTTGCCTGAGATGCAGTAGAAAGAAGACTGGAACTCCAATCAGAAACAGAATCACTCAAAGGTAGATTCTGATCCTCTAATAGCAAGCGAGCCACCAAACTCCCATGCCATTTTACTGATCTCTCAGGCGCCATTAAAGCAGTCATGACAGCTTGCCCATCTGCATCCAATTCCTGTATGCATGATCTATTCACATCTGATGCCATCGCCCAGTTAGCCAATGCCCATGCAGCAAAAGGAACAGCAACATGTTGACAATTCAAATCATCCCAGAGCCCAGGAACAACAGCAGAAGACAAATTGCTTTGTGCTAGTGAACTGTCAAGCTTATTTTGCAGGAGAAGACTTTGTGTAGTAAGCCTTGTTAATCCCAAATCACTAGTATCAGAACTCCCCAGCTTCACAACGGGATGTGTTCTTGATAGGCCTAAAACTGATGTACCCCCAAGAACCTTAATACCAATCCCCTTTATTCCACTGTCACCGTCTTCATCATCTTCATTTTCATGTGACTCATCCAAACGCATGCCACCGTCTTCAATAACTTCAATGGCAGCTGCTATATCCCGTGTTTCAGCATTCCCTGACAGGGATGGCTTAAAAGACACCTTTTCTATACTATCACAGTTGGATGTGACGATATCCATAATGGCAGCTACAAGCATGCTCCTGCCTTTCAAATTTTCAGAAACATCGAGTGAACTATGTCTTGAACGCTGCTCCCATAGAAATTCCATTGGTTAATGGTAAAACAAGACCAAATGCATCAACAAACTCAGTTGTGAAGCTTGAATGATGTTAAAAGAAAAATAACTAAAAATCATAGCCATACTCATTGGAAATTGCCTCAGAGCATATTTATATCTAAAGCATACGAATTGTCTTTATCACCATGAAAACAAACTCAATGGCAAAAACGCAAATGCTAAAATCAAAGCCTTATAGGTTCAGTTGTGAAGCTTGAATGATGGTAAAAGGAAGAAGAAAAAAAAAAAATAGCCATATTCATTGGAAATTGCCTCAGAGCAAGTTTCTATCTAAAGCATACGAATTGTCTTTATCACCTTGAAAACAAACTCAACGGCAAAAACGCAAACGCAAAAATCAACGCCTTATAGGTTCAGTGCGAATTTTCCCTAATCCCAATAATTCAACTCTCCAATATTCAGTTAATTGATTGTCCATAACTTGCAAATGAAATTCCAGAGACGAACCGAGAAA
>NC_047650.1:34088873-34116636 GCF_902201215.1 Prunus dulcis | reverse complement strand
CTACCCCATTAGTTGATGCCTTCACTCAAGCAAGTGCAGATTTAGTAGACTTTCATATGTCTGTGGTTTTCAAAAGCCTGGAATCCGAAAATAATTACCTTCGAATTCAGGTATTCGTCGACATTGCTCGATTGGTCTCATAACCATTTGGTGCCTTAATTTTATTATATGTATGTTGTTATGTAGTCTATCTGGAAAATGAAATTGCTGAAAACTAAGTACATTTAGTCTTGGTTAAAATTGCAGGATGATACATTGAAAGGGACAGTGTCCTCTATTGATAATTCCACGAAGGAGAATCTGGAAAATCTTGCAAAGATTGGAGAAGAGTTGCTGAAGAAACCGGTGTCAAAGGTGAATTTAGAGACGGGTAGTTTTGGACCGTCGAAACGTGAGACCAATGAACAGGCTCTTACAAGGTGTGAAATTATATATTCTACCTTAGCTTGTCAATTAAATCCTTCTTATGGCTTCTGTCACATAATAACACAGAGCAGTTTTTCTTTAACCCGTATGCAGGTTTGCAAAGCTGCTCTCTCAAGAGAAGCACCTTCGTGATCAAGCCTCATCATCTTAGAACCCCGTGGCAAATATTTGTGATGCAGTTTGAGATTTTCAGTGTTTTTTTTCTCTTCCTTTGTTGAAGCAATAAAGTCTGCTTGAGACTTGTAGGTTGTATCCAGATAGAATTTGTCCAAATTTGAAGTCATCCCTCTAAAAGTATTAATCATTTTGTATGCCAGGGGAACTTTCATAGGGAAAGGTTTTGGATTCTGTATGTTATAATTAGTAACATTCCTGGGTGGTTGAAACTTTGTTTTCTCATATCTGGCCAGAATAAAAGTAATTAAATAAATTTTACAATTCTGTTGATAATCGTTTTATATAGTCAATCTCCTGCACGTTTAACATTTTCTACTTTCGTGGGTTGTACGGACCTTGTTGGAAATTCTACTTTTGAATACAACTTGCAGTTCAAGTTAATGAAGACTGGTCTCCTTTAATGATTTTCTTCTATGGCTGCCATTTAAGCAAGAGTTAACTTCAATCAATACTGTTTTTTAGTAGTATTTTATTTCTCAAAATCAGAAGAATGTAAAAGCTAAAAGTTGAAGTTATGATTTTTAGTATCGCATGAACGCAATGGAATATGTCACCAACTTGTGATGTGATCAAGAGCCTCAGCAGGGGCTGCTAGTTCGATTGCTTTATCACTTGAACAAAAAGGAAAAACAATAAGGTTTTTTAATCAACAAAACTAATTGTCGAACATTTAGCATATTGGCCTGGAAATGCTTATAATACAGTTCTGCAGAATTGACTTCTGACTTCGATCCTTCGATTACAGCTGTGCGGTACACAAGTTTCCTAAACATGACATCAAGCTGGAGAATAAAAAGTCTGTTGCAGATTCTTATGAAATTTTGCATTTCTGAGTTATTTTCTCTCAACTCAGTCATGATGCATGGTGAAAGTCTGGACATCAAACTAACTGGTATGTATAAGCTCTAAGAAAGACAATGGAAAATTCACTTTCAGTGTAGATTGATCTTCAAATTATAGGCATATCATTCTTATATCTTCAGGTCACCTCAGGGAACGTAATTAAGATTTGAGCTGTTTTCATATGGGGAAAATCCGATGAAAAGTACAAAAACTTGAATGAGACTTAATGCAGAAAAGAATTCTTCATTACGTAGGTAACAGTTTTTCAATACAATTGATCAGGAGCAGAAGAAGGATTACATCACTTCTGGATAAGATTAGAAATGGAGTTAATTCTTAATTGAGATTAGGAGCTGAGCTGGAGGATTAGCTTCAGCTAACCTCTGGAAGCATAGGCTTCTGTAGAGAGTCTGTTCTTCAATGCTGACGTCCTGCTGTCATGATGGTTACCTCAGCTCTCTGAGTTAGTTTGCTTACAAAAACCATGCTCATTTAAAATTATAAGTAAAGGGAGGTGAGAAGAAATGAAAACATACAAAAATTCCAATTTATATCTAGGGAAAAATCTGTTTAGTGCAGTGAAAAATTCAGAAAATGAAGCAAAATGTTTTTCTTTTCTCTATTTACAGAATACTGAGTAATTGGAGATGATGTCCTGATGTTGTCCGCAATTATTATTGTGTGGTTGAGTGTAAGACAGGTACTAAAACATAATGTCCACCCTAATCAAGGTACAGGAAAAACTACGGCCATAGAATTATATGATTAAAATTATGAGCATTTGCTTGATGCAGTGTACCATACATCTCTTATCATCATGCATGTTGAAGTTATGTGCAGACATAGTTTAATTGAATGGTAGTGTAACATCCCACATCGACCAACGGAGAGGGGGTGATGTGCCCAATATGTACATGCCCACGTCCATCTAGCACGAGGCCTTTTGGGAGCTCACTGGCTTCAGAGTCATGGGAACTCCGAAGTTAAGCGAGTTGGGGCTAGAGCAATCCCAGGATGGGTGACCCACTGAGAAATTGCTCGTGAGTTCTCAGAAACAAAACCGTGAGGGCAGAGAGGGGGGCCCAAAGCGGACAATATCGTGCTACGGCAGAGCCGATCTCGGGGTGTGATAGGTAGAACATTCAATTTTTTATTTTGTGCAAGTACTTAGGATTTGTTATCCTAATTGACCTTCTTGGAATCCGTAAATTGAATAAAATCGACTTAAATGAGAATCATTCTCCATACCATCTTTTTTTAATCGCACGTCGTAAACAGATACAATAAAATTCCTGCTATCCTATCGTTGATCATTGCCGCCTTTTACGAATCAGAGCATTTGCAACGCGTTATATAATTTAAATTTCTGCTAATCCTTGAATGCAGCACTAGTACAAAAGAGCCTGATATTAATTAATTATAATCAAAAGCAGGACTAGTTGCTTGATAGAGGTTACTTTAGAGGTTAGGCAGTTCATGAGCAATGCAGGGTTTGACCTAACAAGCTGTTTCCTGTGCATTTGCTAACCTCAATTGTTTCACCTAATCATTCTCACCTACAAGTCTCACGAGGTCTCACCTACAATTCTAGAATTAATTCTCACACATTTGTCTTGTCCATGGCATAGCTTGAGGAGCAATGAACATGTTTGCTGTAGAAGCAGGGCACTGTTGGACTGTACATGATAATTTTAATAATTATATGTCATTTCCTTGCTTAGAAAACATGCCCTCCAACTTGAGCCATATCCACAAAACATACCAACCGGGTCAAAACTTTGAATCACATTCATCCTTTGACATTGTGCTTTATTCAATCACTTTTTTGGGGGGCATAATCCATTGACTTGGTTGAATCCTGGAAAATGTGCGTGCAATAGGAATCTATAAATACCTCCACTTCTCTCAAAGGAGAACTCACCAAAAAACTCTAGCAAGCTATTGTCTAAATCCCTCTCCTAATTAACTTCAGACTCTCTTTCTCTCTAGCTCTCTCTATCTCTATATAGCAATAACTCAAACTCTCAAGTCTCTCATGGAAAGAACCAAAAGTATACCCCTGCAGCCCCCAACTTATGGAAACCTAATCACTGTTCTAAGCATTGACGGGGGTGGAATAAGAGGGCTTATCCCAGGAACTATCCTTGCTTTCCTAGAATCCGAGCTTCAGGTAGAATAAGAATTTTACTTAGGTTATCTTTGTGTGGGAGTATACATGGTTTATGACTTCTATTTCACAATGTATAGATTCATTTGCGAAGTATGCATCCGGCACTGCTATAGTTTTTGGGGATACATAATTAACCTCATGTTTTTTATTCCAAGTCTGCATCACACTACATAAAATGCAAGACTTTTCCATTGACCGTTACCAATTAATTTTGGGTTGGATGCTTAAAGTTTTAAAAGCTCGTATACATAAATATTTATCTTCTTCTCCTTGGCATGTGCATGCATGCACATATACATGTATAGGATATTCACATGTCCAAAATCTGTCTTATAAATACTCTCTAACTTTTTACCACAGCTACACTGTTGCTAAAGGATACTAATGTTATTGATCATGTTGTAGAAGCTGGATGGTGAGGATGCAAGACTGGCAGATTATTTTGATGTGATTGCAGGAACAAGTACAGGTGGTCTTGTGACTGCCATGCTCACAGCCCCGGATGAGAACAACCGTCCTCTGTTCGCTGCCAATGATATTAAGGAATTCTACCTTAATGAGTGCCCTAAAATCTTCCCCCAGAATACGTAATGTTTACATAACTTTAATTTGCAGATTGCTACATTTTTGGATATAAATACTTTCTATATATATGTATATATATATAGTAAACTAAATAAAAGCTTAATGTTTTAAACAACAGGTGTCCGTTGTTTCCTCATGTTACAAAGATTATCAAAGCTCTAACAGGACCAAAATACAACGGGAAGTATCTACATAGCCTGGTGAGGCAAAAACTGGGTGACAAAAAACTGCACCAAACATTGACTAACGTTGTGATTCCTACATTTGACATAAGGAATCTCCAGCCAACAATCTTTTCCAGCTTTGAGGTTCACCTTCTGCTATTCACTTCTTTCTTCCTCAAGTTCATCTTTTCCAGCAAACATTGACTTATCATATATATGTGGTTTTTCAGGTGAACCATAAGCCATGCTTTGATGCCTTACTCTCCGACATATGCATTGGAACCTCAGCAGCACCAACTTATCTTCCGGCTCATTATTTCGAAACCAAGGACGGTGAAGGAAACGTTAAAGAATTTAACCTTATCGATGGTGGAGTGGCTGCAAATAATCCGGTACATAATATAAAACAACCGAATATTGAATATTAAATGTTAAATTCTTTTTAAAAAATAAATCCGGTTCAGAAAAATAACTTCAAGATGCGTCCTTGTTTCAGACTTTGCTTGCTATTGGTGAAGTGACAAAGGCAATAATCAAGGGGAGCTCCGACTTCTTCCCTATAAAACCTATGGACTATGGCCGATTTCTGGTGATATCATTAGGAACTGGCTCACCAAAAGATGAGGTGAAGTACAATGCACATGATGCAGCTAAATGGGGCATGTTGAATTGGTTAACCAGCGGTGGTTCCACCCCAATCATTAATGTTTTCAGCTACAGTAGCGCAGATATGGTTGATCTTAACCTCTCTGTGGTTTTCCAAGCCCTTCACTCCGAGAAAAACTACCTTCGAATTCAGGTATACTTATTTTAATCAGTTCTCTCAATTTGATTAATAACATGCAAAAACAAATATATTAACACAGGCACATTTAAAAAAAAAATACCCGCAGGATGACAAGCTACAAGGGGATGTAGCTTCTGTGGATGTAGCAACACAGAAGAATTTGGACAGTCTTGTGAAAGTTGGTGAAGGCCTATTGAAACAGCCAGTTTCCAAGGTTAATTTGGAGACAGGCAAATTTGAGGCTTGTAATCATGAAACTAATGAAGAGGCTCTTACAAGGTATGCATCATATATTAACTGCCAATATTATTATTATTCCATAATCTATGTGCTAATATTTTTCTCTAGTAATTCATCCAAAAATTAAAATCTGTAACTTACTTGCAGGTTTGCAAAACTACTCTCCGAAGAGAAGTGGCTTCGTCTTGCAAGGTCGCCCCAGGGACATACTCCAAAACCCAACTGATCGATCATACACATATTATGTTCACAGCTCATGATGAATTCTTTCATTCATTATTGTTCAAGTAGTAAATAAAAATTGTAATTTTTGAGGTATCTGAATAAATCCCAGGTGGGGTGGGATATCAATGTAACAGATGTATTCATTCTTCTCTATCAATGAAATTTAAGAATTGCAATTTGCAAGCAAGAACTATGCACGTGGCCAAATTTTTATATATTATCAGCAACTCTGTTTATGATTAAATTATTATTAAACTGTATTTAGTATAATAAACAAATTAAATTTAACCTTTTTTGCAGAAAAGAAAACTATGCACGTGTTATTGTGACCTTTTGAGCTCTTTCGACAAAATGGCTATGCACATATCACCAACTCTTTGGATTAGAGATAGTGATGTTAGCTTTAAGAGCTGAATTTTCGTGTTTGGCTTTTTGTTGCTGCTTGGTTTTTCTTATAAGACAAAAAGTTTTAGGAGCTTTTCTCTGCAGAGGGAAATGTTGCATTATTAGCATACAGAAAGTAGACGTATATCACTATTATTGGAAAAGTTAAGCCCAGAGGTTAAGTGTAATTTTGTATTAGTCAAGTTGGAATGTGACTCTTACCAACAAGTCCACGGACAAAAAGGGTGCAGGTCAAGTTTGTGAAAATGAAGGCCACCATCTATCTTGAGCACAGCCAAAAGGTTGAAGATTTAAGTTTTAGCATCAAACATACCAATTCAATTGCTTCATCACTTAAAGACAGAACGGTGAACAGAATTGTAATCGTCAAACATTGAACATGGACTAGGGATGGCTTTCACTGAATTAGATCAACATAAATGCATGGACTGAATTCTATAATTTCATGCGTCGTCTAGTGCGTTCTCCTTTTTTTTGTGTGTGTGTAAATATGATATCACCACCAGTACTAATTAAAGAGTATTACAGAAACAGCAGTATCGTGAGGAGCAGAGTACTAGTTGAAGCTTATCCTCAAGCTCAGCCTCTAAACTAATTAACTGTTCTTAAAAGTTTGTTACATCAGTTAGTTTTAAGAGAGGCATCAGTCTTATCAATTGATACATTTTATTGCAGCTGCTCTTTACATCAAGAGGAGTCTTTTATCAGTTTTTCTTCATTGAATGGGAAAACCCTCTTGCAGTTTCACTGATATGTCATAGTTTCATCTTGTTACACTTTTTTGCTTCATTATATGGCTGGAGAGTAGATAGCAACAAGGAACTTAGGGAATATAATGCTAAAAAGTGTATATATATATATATATATATATACACTTGCTAAAAGACAACAGAAAACTACAAACTTACATGCTGGAGAAATTTTGCAGACTCATTGGTTTGATGAACACACTGTAATCTTGTGATTTTTGCATCCTTTAAATCTCCCCGAAGAAATAGTCGTAGTGATCATCTGCTCCTCAATCTTTTATACAATCCAACTCAGTAAAGTGAGTATACAAATATATACACACTAGATGTATGTATTTGTGCACGTATGCTTTACAAAACATTGAAAATTCTACCACAATGAACATGTTATTTGGAATTGAGGACTTAAATTAAAGTAATAAATTTTAGGAAGGTTTCCACTACCATTTAAACAAATAATAATGGATTATCTGGAATCAGGATTTCAGCAAATTTAAGAAAAAGAATGGATAAGTCACTTTTCACTTGCAGCTAACTTTAGGTATTGTATGGGGGAAAGTGGGAACAGATGAATGACAGTAAATTATACAGAAATTCAATTTATATTCAAAGGGAAGCGTTTACTAAGCTTTGTACCACATGGTAAAACAGAAACCAAAAGGTTTTCCTCTTCCTTATTGACAGTAGCATTTTATTGTACAATGATTGATGACTGTGCTGTTAAAGTGTACAATTGCTAATAAGACAACATGTTACCCCCTAAATCGAAGTCCACGAACAATATATGACGATAGAACTTGATTAAATTTTGCAGCATCCCTTTATCATCCTATTGAAGTCAAATGCAGGCAAAATTGAATGGAAGACCATTTTCCATCACACTGGCAACTTGTGGCCTCCTGATTGCCTTTCTAATCTTACTGCTAATGTTCATTGCCGCCTTATACGAATCAACTCTTAACACGTAAAGATTTAATCCTTTGACAAGGAATCTTAAATATCATAATGTCCCTTCATTGTATGTAGCCGCACAGAAGAATTTGAAATTTATAATAAGCTAAAGTATTGGCTGCATGCTTGATAGAGGTGCTTTAAGGGTAGGAAATTCATGGCCGTCCTCAGTGGGGATTGGCCTAACCAGCATCATGTTAATTAGCCTCCAAGATGGCTTCACATTGTCACCTACAAGTCTCATGAAGTCTCACCTACAATTCTACAATTAGAGGAACCATAATTAACCATTTTCCTGTAGAAAGGTGCTAATGTTTGACTAGAAATGAACATTTCCAATCTCAGTCTACATGCTGTCCAACTTGAACTATATCCAATAAACTACAAAGGATTAAAAAATTTGAATCACATTCATACCCATCGACATTGTACTTTTCTTAACACTTTTTTGGGTACATGTATGCATAATCCAATGACTTGGCTATAAATACCCCTGTAGTACTTCTGTCAAAGGGTAACTTACCAAAGAACTCTAGCTATATATTTATCTAAACCCTCTTCTAGAATTCAGCAGCTCAAGTCTCATGAACAGAAGCAAGAGTATACCTTTGCAGGCCCCAACCTATGGAAACCTCATCACCGTTTTAAGCATCGATGGGGGTGGAATAAGAGGGCTTATCCCTGGAACCATCCTTGGTTACCTTGAAGCTGAGCTTCAGGTAGACTATTCAATCCTTATGTCCTCTGCATATGCATTCACATATAATGTCTTCGATCGATAATTCCATGTCAAATAACATTGTTTCTAAGATATTAGTGTCATATAAGTACTCAAAATGTTTGATCATGTTGCAGAAACTGGATGGTGAAGATGCAAGAATCGCCGACTATTTCGACGTGATTGCAGGAACAAGCACTGGTGGCCTTGTAACTGCCATGCTTGCAACCCCAGATGAGAACAACCGCCCTGTGTTTGCTGCCAAAGACATTAAGGACTTCTACCTTACTCACTGCCCCAAAATCTTCCCCCAGAAACAGTAATGTTTACATGTTAAATGCCAAATTTTTGTTAAATATTGCAGAACATGTTTTTGTTAAAATAGATTCTAATATAAGCACTAATTTTTTAAACAACAGCTGTCCAATATTTCCTTATACTACAAAGATCATCAAAGCTCTAGCAGGACCAAAATACGATGGGAAGTATTTGCATGACTTGGTTGGGCAGAAACTTGGTGACAAAAAACTGCACCAGACATTAACTAACATTGTCATTCCAACATTTGACATAAAGCAGCTCCAACCAACAATCTTTTCCAGCTATGAGGTTGCCCCCTTACTTTGAATTTAACCCATCATATCACTTCTTGACTTAATTTTCTTGATCACCAGTTTAATGTTACTTTTACTGTTTATTATTTTATAATTACTCTGTTTAAATTATGTGCTTTTCTTGGGTGGTTAGGTGAAACATAAGCCAGGCTTCGATGCTAAACTCTCAGACATATGCATTGCAACCTCAGCAGCACCTACTTATCTCCCAGCCCATTATTTTGAAACCATGGACCCAGAAGGGAATGTAAGAGAATTTAACCTCATCGATGGTGGTGTGGCTGCAAATAATCCGGTACATATTTTCGCACATCTTCTAACAAAGTTTATAAAAGAAAAATACCACTCGACCACTAGCTAGTTGGTTTTCAAATAACTCTATGTTAGGGTAAATTGATTATATTTTTGCTCTTATTTCAGACTTTACTTGCTATTGGTGAAGTGACAAAGACAATAATCAAGGGGAGCTCAGATTTTTTCCCTATAAAGCCCATGGACTATGCAAGGTTTCTAGTGATATCATTAGGAACAGGCTCAGCAAAAGCTGAGTTCAAATACCATGCACTTTCTGCAGCCAAGTGGGGCTTGTTAGATTGGTTAACCAGCGGTGGTGGAACCCCAATAATTGATGTTTTCAGTCAATCAAGTGCTGATATGGTCGATTATCACCTTTCTGTTGTTTTCCAAGCCCTCCACTCAGAAAATAATTACCTTCGAATTCAGGTAATTAATCCAATTCATCACTCATTGTTCGGACCACATTTATTGATCACGTTACTGACTACTCTTTAATAAACTATATGAGTTCGAATCAGCTGTACTCAGTAAATGTGTTACAAATCGTATTATTATTTATCTTATTAACCCAAATTAATGCAGGATGACACGTTAACCGGGCATGTATCTTCTGTGGACATAGCCGATAAGAAGAATTTGGATGATCTTCTGATAGTTGGTGAAGGCTTGTTGAAAAAACCAGTTTCCAGGGTTAATTTGGAGACTGGCAGGGTAGAGCCTTCAAAACATGAGTCTAATGAAGAGGCTCTCACAAGGTAATAAAACCAACAAAATATTCATTTCCAAAATTTATATGTTCAATTTTTGCAATCTGTAATAATAGAAAGTTGTAATTGACTGTGCAGGTTTGCAAAACTATTATCGGAAGAGAAGTGGCTTCGCCTTGCAAGGTCACCCCACGGACATACTCCAAAACCAAAACCCAACTACTGACTCTTTTGTTTTGCCATTAAGTGTTTTGTATTGAATTTTGGTGTTAATTAATTTGAGGGAAAAATTGTTGTAATAAATGATAATCATAATCAACACTATGATTATTAATTCAATTATTTTCTGTTTTACTTATTGGGAATAGATAGCCATAAATGATAATGCGCGTCGTTATCCATTTTAGTCCAAATTTAAACTTCAAAATAAAACAAAAGTTGCTGGTCCAAAAAACATATTTTTAATCTTGTTTTCTTTTTATAAAGAAAGCAATGAATTTTATTAAGGTGCCGACATATATAAAGTTGCCTCGTTAAAACTCTTTCTATATATAAAAGGCAATTTCTACACACACACATATATAGTTTTGATCTCTTGGACTAAGGAGTCCAAGAGATTTGTGGTCACTCACCGTTGGATGTAAATTCAATGGTTCACTTACTTTTGCACTCCTGTTAATAAATTTTTTTGAACCATTAGATTAATATCCAACGGTGGGTGACAACAATATATATATATATATATATATATTAGATATGAAAACAAGGTTATTTAGTCATATACCCATTATTAGCACTAAAACTATAAATAAACCATACACCATTTTTTGGAGTTCGATTTTTTGTAATTTAATTGGGCCAGCTTTCATTGCCATTGATGCCCTATTGAGTGTTTTGGGCTTTTTTGGAGTTGGGTTTGTTTTAAAAAATCAATGACAATTTTGTAATTTAAAAGAAGTTAAAAGTCTTTTTGTTATGTTGTAAATGGGCTTTGGGTTTTTTCTAAAGTCCATTTTATATAGGGATTTTTTATAATTTAGGATCCTATATTGAATATAATAGTGAATCTCCCTATACTCAATTAGCATCCCATTTTATGGTTTATTTTATGCCTTGACCAGTCGCCAATAAAATTCAACCCTGAAAGAAAGGGTTTGAAAATTCTTGTGAAGTAGATATTGAAAGCAGTTGGAGGGAGCATGCATATTGACCATTTGGTCATTTTTGTTTTGTGGTCTGAGTCTGAGACCCAGAAACCATGAATTTTTTTCTTCCAGTTAATAGTCAACTTGGATTATGATTGTTACCAACAAGTCCACTTAATCATTGTTTAAATTATCAAATAGAGACTTTTTAATTAATTTATTTGTCCTTGCCCTTATGGAATTTGTCTCTTTTCATATGGACCCGTCAAAAGATTGACTTTCTTTTCTTTTTTTGGTATTTTTTTTTCTTTTTTTGGTTTTTTGTTGTAAGTAAGTGTGGCAAGGAACCAAACCAAAGAAACAAAACACACAAAAAAGCTGAGAAAAAGGAAATTATGTTTTACTCGAAAATCGTATACCAAAATCCAATTTCCCCCCTTTTTCTGTCTTACATAACATTATTGCCGTACTGTTTCAACTTTTTTCTTCTTCATTTTTTTTTCTTTTGGTTTTCAGGTCTTAATTAATTGGATGTGGGGAAACTAGCAAAATAAAATTAAAATACTTTGATTTCTAACTCAAATAAAGAATGAAGTAAATACATCTGATCACAGCCAACATGCTGGTTGGTACTAAATTACAATATGAACAATAATGAATTAATTATTAGCACTAATTTCACCATATGGTTATTTATTTATTTAGTGCTTTATTTTAATTTTAAAAAATTTCTAATTAGAGGGAATAATAAGTGCGAGATTAGCAATATGTGATCATCAGTTGGAGTTGCTGTCAGCTACAGCCTTTCCATGTGGTGATCTCATTTCTCGGCCCTTCCTTTCCCTGGACAGAATTTGCGCCACCCTACATATATACGTGCAGATTAATTAAGAAAATTAATTGTGATTAGTAATGTTTAATCAATATAACATATTTATGATCATGCTAAAAAATCATATTAGTTTGGTGAGTAATCAAATATACATACCTTACGAGAGCTTCTTCATTTGTTTCCTGATGAGCAGGCTCATAGATACCGGTTTGCAAATTCACCCTCGAAACCGGTTTCTTCAACAATTCCTCTCCAACTTTTACAAGGTTATTCAAGTTTTCTTGCGTAGCAATATCCACTGAAGATACTGTTTTCTCCAATGTATCATCCTGCACCATATATATTTTCACTTCGACCGTTAATTACCGATTTTTACTGTGAGTTTGGATAATTGATTATGGTACAGATTCATAGTATGGCAGTAAATATATCCCAAATACCTGAATTCGGAGGTAATTTTTCTCACAGTCAAGAGCTTGAAAAACAGTAGCAAGGTGGAAATCGACCATGTCACTACTTGCCTGAGTAAATACATCTACCAATGGAGTGGAACCCCCTTTCGTCAACCATCCCAAAAGACCCCATTTAGCTGCATCATCGGCATCATATTTCTCTTCAGATTTTGCTGAACCAGTACCCAACGATATCACTAAGAACCGACCATACTCAGTTGACCTTATAGCAAAGAAGTCAGAATTTCCCTGGTGGATTTCTTTTGTCACTTCGCTTATAGCAACCAAAGCCTGATAAGAAAAAAAAAAAAACAATATAATGAACGAGAGCTAAATAAGCTTTTGAAATTGCATGGTGTATTATAGATCATGGTCATAATTTAATTATATATATACCGGGTTGTTAGCAGCAACGCCACCATCAATGAGATCGAAATCTCTTGATTCACCAGTGGAAGTTTTTGTTTCAAAATGGTGCGCTGGGAGATAGGTTGGGGCTGCTGAAGTCCCAATGCATATATCCGACAGTAAAGCATTTATGCTAGTGTTCTTTTTCTCCTATAATCACCATCAAAACACAAAACCAACCACGTAACTATATTAGATTTAACAAAACAAACATATATATACACACACACATATATATTTAAAGATATGAAAACAAACCTCATAGCTGGAGAAGACCATTGGTTGGAGCCGCTTTATATCAAAAGTTGGGATTATAACGTTTGTTAATGTGTCACTTAATCGTATGTCTCCTAATATTTCCTTCACTATCTTATGTAAATACTTCCCATCATACTTTGGTCCTGACACAGCTTTTACCATGTCCATGGCCTCACGAATCAATGTGTAGTTGCTGCACAAGAAAAATATATGTGATTGTTAGCCACTATATATGTATAATATTAAAAAAGAAAAAGGTGTTCAAGCTAAGATTAATTATACTAATAATTGATTTACATGTACAAGATTAATGACATTGAGTTGAAGTTAAGATCGATGTTAAATAGCTTGTTAGGTACCTGTCTTGGGGGAAGATTTTAGGACAATGTTCGAGATAAAAATTGTTAATATCTTTAGCAGCAAACAAGGGTCGATTATTTTCATCTGGGGTAGTAAGCATGGCAGTCACAAGCCCACCAGTGCTAGTCCCTGCAATCACATCAAAGTAATCTGCAAGCCTTGCTTCTTCACCATCCAGCTTCTGCATGTGGCAAAGTTCAAGTGAAAATAAATTAGCAAGACAATAATTTTAAACATTATTAATTAAAGTTAAATTATGGGTTTTAATATATATGCTTAATTACCTGAAGCTCGGATTCTAGGAATTTGAGTATAGTTCCGGGAATAATCCCTCTAATTCCACCTCCATCAATGCTCAGAACGGTGACGATGTTCCCGTAAGTGGGAGACTGAAGAAATGATCTTGCTCTCTCCATTTGAGATGAAAGAGAAGGCATACCGAATGATGCACAACACAGGAAAGGTATAGGAGAGGTACTCGGAAGGAAGAGTGCTTATTTAGTATGAACTAATGAATAGAACTGCAGAGAGAATAAAGCTTGAACACTAAAAGAAGGCTGATGATGATGGGATTAATTGACTTTAGTAACCATGAGCATCTAGCTATGCTTTATATAGAGATCTTTTCCCCTTACAACTTTGACCCCAAATTTGTATGCATGTCGCTATAACAAGTTTTAAGTTGGACCACTTCTGTCAGACTTCTCTAATTAAACACTGCATTCGTGTGGACGTGATTGATTATCTGAAAACAACTATTCACAATAATATTCGACATATATGGAGACACCAAAATTTATTCATCAAAGATAAAGTCCCATTGATTCAAATTTGGACCCATTTTAAACCTTATGAAGTAAAATATTATTATTTGTTTCGTGAATAAATTTGGTGACTCAAAGCATCATGAATTACTTAAACCTACCGTAATCTGTTTGTTTAAGCAAATTGATAAACAGAAGCCAAGTCAATTTTGAGAAAAAATTGCCAATATTATATGTACGCAGCTTTCTTAAACAACAAGAAATGATGTTGTCAAAAAGTCATATGCCCTAGATAACTAGGTTTAATTCCGAACACATTACTTGACTTTGAGTACTAGTTTATAGTTGAGAAGAATTCAACAGGAGCATCTTAATTAACGTTTACCTGCTTGTACTTTTACTATATTTGTGAATCTTAATATTCACCAACTTAGTCACGAGTATATATATTTTATACACATGATAAAATTTTATATATTTTATCAATCAATGAGCTACTGTCAGACTTTTCTAATTAAACACTGCATTCGTGTGGACATAATTGATTAAATGCTTCGACCTAATTACTGAATCTTACCCGAGTACTATTTACAATAATATTCAACATATTACATACGCTTACTGCTATATGGATGGAGACACCAAAATTTATTCATCGAAGACAAAGTCTCGTTGATTCAAATTTGGACCCATTTTAAACCTTAACAAGTAAAATATTATTTGTTTTGTGAATAAATTTGGTGACTCAAAGCGTCATCAATTACTAAAACCTTCCGTAATGTATTAGATTGTTCTAGACTGTTGTTTAAGCAAATTGATAAACAGGATGCTGGTATATTATATAGGTGTTTTGGCAATTGATTTACATGCTAGCTTTGATAAGTATGAGGAGGAGAGGTTCCTTCAAATGAAATAAAGATGCTTCTTTTTCTTTTTCTTTATGTTGAGATATAATTTAAATATATGTGAATCATTGAGACTGGGTCAAGACGTTTCACAATCAGTATTTGTGGGTGAGCACTTCTGGGAAATTTTAAAGAAACAAGAAGAAGACCAAAAAAGACACCGAGAAGACAGTTCTAGTGGGAAAAAAAGCAATTACCAGAAGCAAGGAAATTTCATAAGACTCTCTCCTGCAAGAAAGTTCTCACGTATATGGACTTTTCTCATTTACGGAATGTAAGAAATTTCTTCAATATTCTTTATACCAAAATTCAGATTTTTCCTTTGTCTCGACTCTTTCAACTCTGTAAATTATACAATATGGGATCCGGTTAGATAAACCCAATCGAAAAATAAAAGTCTTCAGCAAATTTTATTTCTCCAACTTCCTTTTGCGACTATATATAATGATATTAATAATACATATGATAAAATTAAAATTGTATTGTATGTATTTTGTCAATCAAATGGGCATGGGAATGTGTTAATTTATTCACTTTGTTGGGTAAGTTTGGCATTGCTATGCTGTGAAAATAATCGATTCAAATTAGCTATGAGAGAAAACAGTTTGGCGTTTCGTAAACTTTTTGTGTTGTTGGTACAACAATTAGTTTCTAAGTGTTCGGTAATTTTTTTTTGTAAAAGTGATATGAGCTGTGTATAATAACTAAAAATGGCATTATGTTGAAATGATTTTTTTGTTAAAGCGTTTGATGAAAGGGAAAGCACTTTCACTTATATATTATATTAAATATGTTTCCATCACACCCTAAAAATTATTTTAATTATAAAATAAATGAAGTATTACGTTGAAAATTAAATATTTGTATCCAAATACTCTAAACTAATATTTCAAGTTAAATCCAATATATTCCATTAAAAATAAATATTTTGTCAAAGAAACAAAAACAAAAACAGGAACAGAAACATAAATAAATAAAAACTAACAGCAACAACTATTGAAGTTAAAATCCTAGAAATTAAAGAGAGAATGAAGAATGAAATTTATAGTTAAAACCCTAGAAATTAAAGAGAAAGAGTGAAGAATGAAATTGAGAAGAAATAAACATAATACGCCTCTTACTCAAGTCTTGTGGCTTCTCATGAGTGTGCTTGAATTGATTCAACAAGAAAAAATAATAGGAAGAATAAAAGAGATTCAAGAGAAGGAGAACTCTATGAAAGAGATGGCGTGAAGAAGCAAAGGGTTGCGAAGGAGAAAACGCACGAACAGAAGAGATTGCGTGAAATAGATTGGGGTATTTTCAGAAGTTTGTAAATTTCATTAAGCCCAGAACCTCTTCGAAACTGATTCCCGCATAATCAGAAAATGAAAGTATCTCATTAGCAGCTTTTCCTTATAACTTTCTCTCACAACAATTTTTAACAATAAGTGATTTTTTTCATAATTTACTAAATGGGCTGGGCTTCCCAAAATTTTTCAAAAATCACCTATCACCCTAAATAAGCAATGCCAAACGGGCATTTAGTGGTCAGTTTTTCAGAAATTGAGCCTAAAATTTATATGGATTTCTATCAAGCCTTGATTTCTTTTTTTCTTATGAGAAAAAAATAAAAAAAGAAGGAAAAAACATGTTGAATATCTTGATTGTTAGGTTATGTTTAGCAAAGGTTTTTAGCTTTCCTTGACAACTTTGTAATTGCATATGGTAATTCACTTAACCTCAAGAGAGTTTATAATTAGACTAAGGGCCAATTTAGCATTACTGTGCTGTGAAAATAATCGTTGTTAGATTTGCTGTGAGAGAAATCAACTAGGAGAAAAAACAGTTTGGCGTTTGGTAAACTTTTTGTTAAAAGTATTACTGGTACTAATTCCAGCATAATCAGAAAATGAATGCACCTCATTAGTTGTTTTCCCTTATAGCTTTCTCTCACAACAATTTTTAACAGTAAGTGATTTTCTCATAGTTTACCAAACGAACTGAGCATCCCAAATTTTTTAAAACATCACTTATCACCATAAACAAACTATGCCAAATGGGTAATAAGATGAAGAATGATGAATCAATGGCTGTGGTACAAAACAAAAGTGACTTGTTGCCAGTCATGAGTTCTCAAAGGTAAAATCATTCATGAAGCATGTTCATGAATTAGAGGATCTTAAGGTATGACTAGTCGTCTGAATTTCTAGGTCACTACCAGCTCATTATTTTTTTTCACTGGTTTTTGTCTAGGTGTAGGGTTTCTTGCCAACTGTATTAATTTTGGATTGCATCGTTTGGTAAAGAGTAATGCTACACTTACTACATTTTTATCCTACATTTCTATATCACATGATGTGGCATGCCATATTATATGCCACATCAATTAAATCAATAAAGTGTATTTTAATTAAGACAATTATAAAAACAAATACTAGAATAAAACATAAAAGAAAATAAAATATTAAATAATTCTAATTGATGTGGTTGTCCACCTCAGCTACCACATAAGATGGTATAGGAATATGATATACAAATGTGGTAAGAGTATTATTCTTTGGTAAAACTCTCAGCCCTCACCTCGCAGCCGTCACTTCTCTGAGACCCAATATTTTGTAAAGCTTTGGTCCTCCCTTTGCTCTCTCTCTGGTTGAGATGTCATTCTCTTGAAAATGATTTTTTCAAATGGCATTTGAAAATCTGCTGTCATGAGTTTTTGAAATCTGCATATAATATATTCATACACTTCATCTTTCCCAAAACGATTGGAGAGTTGGCTCATATAGCTGTTGCTCCACATTTTTGTTAGAAGTCAATTCTTTTGAAAATGAGTTTTTAAATATGCATTTGAAAATTGCTTTTGTTAGTTTTAAAATCTACATCTAGAAACTACATATACATCATCTAAATCTAGGTCAGATTCTAGATTGATTTCTTCAAGAGTATGATTTCTTGAAGAAATTGGTATTTTATTTGGAATCCAAATTTCTTGTTCATGTTCGGATTTGAGCTATGTAAGCCGATGCCACGGGATAAACGAGCTGAAGAGGAAGCTGCCATTGCCGTGAAGGACTAGCTGCGTGCTTTGCTAAGTTGGAAAAGAAGGTTGTACAGATGAGGTATAGCTTGTTTCCTAAATAGACATAGGATTTCTTGAGCTTGCGTGTGAATTCTTTGTAAGAATCTTCTTTGCTTAGTAGATTGCTTGGTCAGATGATGACCCCCAATTCTTTCCAATGGTGGGTTTTCTAGGTGAATAATTTTCTGAGTTTGATTCAATGGATGTACACACACTCTACACTCTAGTTGTTACTAACACTAGGGATGCCTAGATGAACGGATCATTCTGAGTACCTAAGGTGTTACTTAGCTTTCTTCTATGATTGCAGGTGTTGATAATTGGTCTGTTGTGAATCCAGGTTCTGTATTACATGTTTATGGGCCTATGACTAGTTGTTGACTAGTCATACTATTGCTTAGCTTCATACAAATTTTGGTTAATTGATTTACTTTGTATCTGTGAACTGATTGGTTGTTTATAGGTTTATGACTGGTTTATTGACTAGTCATATTTCTGCTAGGTTCAGTCGATCATTGTTATTGTCAAATATGTTTGATTAGGGGATTTGGGTATGTGTATCTCTTGATTGTTCATAGTTCTATGACTAGTCGTTGACTAGTCATATGTTACTAGAAACATTTAATCATTGTTGTCTTAGATTTATCCATTGGGGTTTTAATTTACCCCCTCACCTAAATACTAATTTCACTTGGTATCAGGGCACCACCACTTAACATAAATAGAGAGATCATTTGGGCAAAAATTGGTATTAGGTGTGTAAATACGGAAACAGATCAAATTGCTCTTTGCATTCATGATGAGCTCACTTTGTTTGTCAAAGAAACAAAAACATGAACAAATAAAAACAAATAAAAACCAACAGCAACAACTATTGAAGTTAAAATCCTAGAAATTAAAGAGAGGGTTAAGAATGAAATTTTTAGTTAAAACCCTAGAAATTAAAGAGAAAGAAGGAAAAATGAAATTGAGAAGAAATAAACATAATATGCCTCTGACCTGAGTCTTGTGGCTTCTTAAGAGTGTACTTCAATTGATTCAACAAGAAAAAATAATAGGAAGAATAAAAGAGATTCACGAGAAGGAGAACTTTCTCAAAGAGATGGCGTGAAGAAGCAAAGGGATACGAAGGAGAAAACGCACGAATAGAAGAGATTGCATGAAATAGATTGGGGTATTTTCAGAAGTTTGTAAATTTCATTAAACCCAGAACCTCTTCGAAAATGATTCGTGCATAATCAGAAAATGAAATCACCTCACTAGCTGCTTTCTTTTATAGCTTTTTCTCACAACAATTTTTAATAATAAGTGATTTTCTCATAGTTTACCAAACGGGCTGGGCTTCCCAAAAAATTTTAAAAATCACTTATCACCCCAAATAAGCAATACCAAACGGGTATTTAGTGGTCAATTTTTTTGAAATTGGGCTTGAAATTTGTACAGATTTCTATCAAGCCTTGATTTTTTTTTTCCTTATTAGGAAAAAAGAAAGGAAAAACGTGTTGAATATATTGACGATGATCAAAAGTTTAAATCTATCGAAACTTTTGCGCAATCCTAAATTCATAATTAATCCCCATACCTAATATTAATTAACTCTAAAGCCGACCAATATAGCCAATCCTTTCTGGTTATGTATAGTTAATAAAATAAGGAACGAGAAAAGTACGGATAAAATACGTACGTGTTTTATTAGGTAAAGTTTTTGCAAAATGCAAATGAAAAGTTCTGCCATTATATAATATTTTAATATATGTTATTTTTATTCAATAATATGTGAAAAATACATGTATAATATGTGGATTTTGTATATATTATTGAAATTTTGTATAAAAAAATACGTGTATTAAACACGAAGAATACGTACATATGTGTATTGTACGTTTGATTTTTTTTTTTTTAAGTGTATTACCGAGTCTTTAAGGAAAACAACAGTATTTAAAAAAAAAATACATATGTATGTGTGTAATACGAGTATTAAACGAGAAAATATTATGGCTCGTTTGGTACACCGTTTTAGACTCTGGATAAGAGTAAATAGTCAATGTCAAGTATTTGGTGTCAACTTGTATTATTTAATTACCTGACTATTTTATACGGGTTGAGTTTTTAATATTCTCCTTACCTGACTAACTAATATAACTCACACACCTCGGTTTAGATAATACACGCTTAATTATAGAGCTAGGGAAAAAGAACACACACGTTAATGGGAAAAATCCGATGACGCTATTTTCATCTTCTTCTTCCTAGGGTTCTTCTATGCTATATTCTTCAAGGTTATTCTCGTCACTCTTCTCCAGGTATCCATCTCTCTCTCTCTCTCTCTCTCTCTCTCTCTCTCCAATATGCTTATTCTCTCTTCTTCCTTCTTCATCTTCTCTTTCTTTATACATTTTTATCTTTTATTAAATTTTTGTGGAAATTAGGTTATGAGTTTTTCCTTTTTGAGGTTTTTTTCTTGCTGTATTGGAACGATACATGCGGCTTTGTATCCAACTCAATAATCAAATAATCATCATGCGTATCCAACTCAATACATGTTGCTGAGTTTTTCTTGCGTTTTTTTCTTTATGTATTTGATCTTCTCCAGGTTTCAAACTCAATAATCAAATTATCATCTCAAGTCAGCGATTAGAACAATACATGCAGCTATGTTTTTCTTGCTGTATTTCTTTTTTTCTACTTTTGGTGCTTTGTTGGTTTTTTGTTATTTATTTTTTTTGCTTGTTTCGGTGTTGCTACTGCTGGCTGTTAATTCTCTTCTTGCCTGCTTTTGTTGGGCTTCAAAATATTCTCTTTTTTTCTTAATTATATATATGCAAATTATATTATCTATATTTCCACTTAAATTATCAAATAATTTTTTGTAAAAAAATAGTGTGATCCAATATTATCCGGAACAGCTTAACTTAGTCATACTATTTATCCAGAACAACACCAAATACCTTATAACATTGTGGATAAACAATAAGTACTCTCCGGAACAGATTAATGCTATCCGACATAAATTAATCAGTACAGTCCGACTTGCAATTAGCAATCCATTAGGCCTGTAAAGTGGAATTTAATATTAATTAGCAATCCATTAGGCCCTGAAGATTTGAATTACTTGGGTGGTGCTACAAAGGTTTTTTTTTTTTCAATTGATTTACATGCATCACCTTGAAGCCTAAAGTCTCTACTACTACAGGGATGGTTTGATTAGTACGAGGTGGCTCCTTCAAATGAAGATGCTTCTTTTTCTTAATTTTGATAAGAAAAATATGTGATAAATTAATTCAATGGAAAGTTCTCCATATTAACTTGTTTAATTAGTGTTTAATCAATCAATTTACAACGTGGGATATATGTTTAATTTGTTTCGAAGTTCATCGCAATGATTCAAAAGAAAAAGAAACACTCTGGTGCGTAATACTTAGCCAAATAAATAAAGAATATAAAGGAACATATATATATATATATACTGCTGATTACATCACAACCAACCTGTTAATTGGTATTTATTGGGAAAAAATAAATTAAACAATTTCTCGCTTACATTGGGAGAAAATAATTTCAGTACTGAATTACATGAAGAAAAAAAATAAAATTATTGACCTAGCATTTCATCATGACTTTGATGGCCTTTTATTTTTCTTGAAGATTAAACATAATTAAAAGGAATTATATATATATATATATACGTGTATGAGAGCAGCATATTATTTCTTTGGTGGTGCTGCTGATCATGTCCTTTCATGAACGACCTTGCTCCTCTGAGCCCTCTCCTTAGAGAGAACGCTCGCTATCCTACACATGCAAATTAATTAACCAAAAAAAAAAGTCATTAGTATGTTAATTTATTGAATTTACATCATCATGCTACAACTTAATCATAATATATAATAGAGCAAATACCTCACAAGAGCCTCTGCATTTGTAATCTCAGGACGAACAGGCTTGGATTTATCGGTATCAAAATTCACTCTCGAAACCGGTTTCTTTAACAATGCCTCTCCAACTTTTACCAAATCATTCAAGTTTTGTTCTGTGGCAATATCCGCAGAAGCCAATGTTCCACTTAACGTATCATCCTGCATATTCATTTCCGAGTACTGTGCGCTTAGTTTGTCTACATAATACATTTTTTTGTGCGTATATAAAACGGTCATTTGATCTAGTGATATTTATCTCAACTTTATTGCACATTCTTATGTTACCTGAATTCGAAGGTAATTATCATGAGACTGAAGGGCTTGAAAAATGGTAGAAAGGTGGAAATCAACCATGTCACTACCTGCGTGGGTAAATATATCCACCAGTGGAGCCGAAAAATGGGATCCGATAAGCCACCCGAAAGCACCCCACTCAGCCGCTTCATTGGCGTCATACTTCTCGTCAGACGTTGTACCAGTCCCTAGTGATATGACTAGGAACCGCCCGTACAACTGTTCATTTTCACCCATAGGCAGGAAGTCAGGGTTGCCCTTGTGGATTTGTTTTGTCACTTCGCTCATAGCAACCAAGGCCTGGTAAAAAAAATATATATTTAATACACGCATATTAATGATGATCATATATATGAAATAATTCAGATTATGCACATTAGGTTTTTGCAATTTGATCAATGTATACCGGATTATTGGCAGCAACTCCACCGTCGGTGAGATTGAATTCTCTTGATTCACCATTTGAATTTGTGGATTTAAATTGATAGGTTGGAAGATAGTATGGGGCTGCTGAAGTTCCAATGCATATATCCGAAAGCAAAGCATCCAAGCTGGGTTTCTTTTTCAACTAAAATCATGACAAACATATACATACAAAATCAAGAAATGTTCATAAAAAGAGCACCATTAGAATTAAATTATGTAAATATATGCATGTGTTTCAATTAAGAGATAATTAATAAACAAACCTGATAGCTGGAGAAGATAACTGGTTGCAGCCGCTTTATATCAAAAGTTGGGATTACAACATTAGTTAATGTGTCGTGCAAATGTTTGTCTCCTAATTTTTCCTTCAACATTTTATGTAAATACTTTCCATCATATTTTGGTCTCCTTA
Organism: Prunus dulcis; assembly: GCF_902201215.1. Classification (NCBI taxonomy): domain Eukaryota; kingdom Viridiplantae; phylum Streptophyta; class Magnoliopsida; order Rosales; family Rosaceae; genus Prunus; species Prunus dulcis. The sequence goes on along the minus strand of NC_047650.1, from coordinate 34,093,344 downwards.
AACTTTCCAAATTCTCTGCGACATTGACGAGTGGAGAACTGTTGTAGATGGATGAAAATTAATTATCGTGAACCATTATGTATATGAATGTTGTAGTACAAAAATCTATGAAGAATTAACTATACCTGGATTGGGGGAAGATTTTAGGGCAGTTTTCGAGATAAAAAGGGTTGATATCTTTAGCAGCATACAAGGGACGGTTATTTTCATTTGGGGTAGTAAGCATGGCTGTCACAAGGCCACCTGTACTAGTCCCTGTAATCACATCAAAATAATCTGCCAGCCTTGCATCCTGACCATCCAGTTTCTGCATATAGCAAACAAGTAAAGCGAAAAGTTAGTCGCATTAGATTATTTAAAAAAAGAATGAGAAACACCAACAAATTGTGAGAAGTGAAGCAAACATGCTCGCTAGGTGTAACACCATGTGATGGTGTGACTAATCCACTTATATTATAATACATATATTTATTTAAAGCTCTGGCTTGATCATTGTTTTACCTGAAGCTCAGACTCTAAGAAGTTGAGGATAGTTCCTGGGATAATCCCTCTTATTCCACCTCCATCAATACTAAGAACAGTAATGAGACTTCCATTTGTGGGAGAGTGAAGGGATGATCTTGTTTTCTCCATTAGTGATACAAGAGAAGGTTACGCACAATACTTAGTTTAGAACGAAAACTCAGAGAGAGAGAGAGAGAGAGAGAGAGAGAGAGAGAGAGAGAGAGAGAGAGATTAATTTGAAATTTCAAGAATCTCAAGAGGAAGGCGTTGTAGGTTGTAGGAATTAAGCTTTGGTTGTGGGGTTTATATAGAGATCTTTCCCCCCAAAACTTATGTATATCTTGACCGAGTTGTTTCAGTTTACTTTGTCTTTTGAATAGTCCTTATATTGTTATTAGACATGCTTTCCTATCGTTTCAAAGTCCAAGACATAACATTTGTATTGTGATTATTCATTTGTACGTCCATGTTTGCCAGAATAAGTTTATGTTCTTCGCAGTGATTACACAAATCTTCCTACACAGAATTTTCTATTTTCTAACTAGTACTGCTGCATATGCATTGATTTCTGCACGTGGAAATACTCATCACTATTTAGTCCTTTTTGAATTGTCCTTATATTGTAATTGGATATGTCTTTTGAACACGTCATTTCAATGCATTGTACGTATCGAACAAGTTGCAATGTTTTTCGTGGGAAATTTCATATTTAAATGAAAATCACGATGTTAAAACATAATATTGATTTAAAATCCCACATTTCAATTCACTTCCGTTGAGATTCACACATATGCACGTACGTCATCGTTTTGAAGCTGGAACATCCAAACCAAGATGGAGTGCTCATCCTGCTTTCTCGTGTTTTGAATTTTATTTACCAATACCAGGTCCAGCTTCTTAATTTGTCTTGTACAAGCTTTGATTGGGATGGTCCAGCATGGCTGCCTCCTTGTCGTGAGAAATGCTTGCTTGTGCCAACAAATTCATCAGATAAACCCAATCCTTAATGGCATGTTTACAATAAGGAATGAGAGTCGCTCCCATTGAAGGATATTTCAGTATTTAATAATGTGATTGCTGATACGACTCGCTCCGATTACAAATTAGTCGACACGTTTAGTAATGTAAACGAAAAACCAACAAGTATAGTTCGATGAAAAAGGGTCTTGACTTGCACAGGGCGGACGGATTAAGGGACAACAGGGGTCGCTTGACCCCACGAACTGGCTGGAAAAATGGCTATGGACAGCAGAAAACAGAAAACATGGGTTGATGTGGAAATGCAGAAAACATGGGTGTGTAGCTCGAGATAGAAAGCCAGAAAACATGGGTGCTGGAATAAGGGATGAAATCCTAATATGCTTTCGTTATTCAAGACGATGTCTGATGCTTTCATTACTATTTAAACCAGGACGTCCTTCAATCTGAAAACAAAAGCAGACTAGAGAGAAATCAATCAAAATGGAGTTCCCTTCGATTCCTAGAGCCTCAATAGATTTAAATTTATCCCTTACTCCTTCTTCAAACCAAGAAACAACACATGAAAATATTGTGTTTCTACTCTCCAATTTTCACACCATTTCTCCCCCTATGGAAGCTGCAAATATGCACAATGAAATTCCAGTAACTATCAACATGCTTACACCATTGCGAACTTGGTAATGGCAAGGAGGTTTGACAAGATTGCAATGGAAGAGACCAATTTTTTTAAAGCTCACTGTGTTGCTTCGGTAGCAAATGTAGGATTGCGTCTGCTAGCGAGGAACCAGGAGTGTGCTTCATTGACTGCTCTAGTCGCATTGTTGAAGGCCGAAGTTGTTGAATTGCATGGGCAACTCAAGCAATCAAACCAACATATAGAAGCACTAAAAAAGTAAAATTGAGACTTTGCTAATGACAGGACCCGCCCCGGAATTTCCCTGTAGACCGGAGCGGACCCCGTCTTTGTTCCGACATCACCCCGATGCCGGGCCCACTTACTAGAAACCGAGACTCTTTACCAAAATTTTGGCAGAGACCCCCCTGTAAATTTAAGAAACCCAACAGAATTCAACCTGCATCAAAATACAAACAATCCCAACCAGCAGCATGCTTTAAAGCGAATAAACAATTTACAATGAAATGGCCTCAGGCCTCACAAATCAAACCCTAACAGGGCGATAACAGAGCATGTCTAAGAACTTCAATTTCAACAAAACAGAGTTCAAAGGAAATAACATGAAGAAAGAGTCCTACGAAGGCTCAAGGCTCGGAAGCGCACGATCCGGCTCTGCTGCGGAGCTCAGTCAACTACTGGCTGGGGGGCGCAAAACAGAAAATTGTGAGTGGACAAAAATAAATTCAGTTCAGTGTAAACCAACGTAATATAACCCCACCGTTTAGAAAACCATGCAAGAAATTCCATGCATCTCAAAACCTTCATACTCAAGTATAAATATATATATATATAATATATATAAAAACAAATCAATACTCGATGCCAAGTCCACAATCCATAAAGAACGCTTTATAAAACCCACCATCCAAAACTTATAAATCCCACAACCAAACTCTCAAAAGCGTACCCATTGGCACGACCGGCAAAGAAGTATCCTCACCGAAAAACATGAATGAATGATTATATATATAAATATATAATATAAGAGATATGTATATAATATAAATATGACCATCACCTAGTTGTACCGGGGAAACAATCCAACCGGGGGATTGTTTGACTAGTCACCCTGGCAGAGTCCTCATGATGAGTCCTCAATCCACCATGTGACTAGGGAACGAGCCGTCCAACTGGGGGACCAACTCTCAGCCAGCACGTACCGTCGATAACCTCAAAACCCGTACGTCTGTGATCAGTCCTACGCGCGCAGACTACCCAATCAAGGGTCTACAGCAACATCCCGTCAAGGATGCCCCGGGTTCCGATTCTTCCAAGTATCTCAAGTATCCGTATCCAAGTTCCAAATCAGGGGAGGTACATAGGGTAGTGCTTATAGCACACCAAACTGACATTCTATACTCACCACTTTCCACAATCTCATCTCAACAACCCAAGTACCTCGCACATAACCAAATATATATAGAAATCCTCAAATCCATATATTCATACTCAAGATACTCAAATATGTTAAACCCAAAATATATTTTCAATGCCTCATAAAAATATCCCTTTCAACAACTGAATAAATAATATATCCAAAAATACCATTTAAAACATCATGCATAATATTTCCCAAAATCCATATAAATATACTTTCAATACCCAACTATGCCAAAGCGCTATATAGACATCAAATTCAACCCATGAATATAATATATTCAATAAATCGTTAAAACATTATGCATAAATCTTTCATTAATAAAACCATGCATAAGATTTGAAAACAAAGTCCACTCACAAGTAGTCCCACGCTGCTTGACCCTGAGAGGGCCCCGCCTGCTGCGTATGCGTGGTCGGAGTACCTAATTCAGAATACGTATACGAGATTAATACGAAGCGTTTCGAACGAGTACTTTGAATTAAATATCCTAATTTCCCAGGTTTCTAGTAAGTGTACTAGGAACGCAACGTTCTAAGGTCCAACTACCCAATTTGGACGATGGAACAGCTTCGGGAGACACTCGGTCAACCGACGGTCAAACTTCCCAATTCGGGTCAACCGGGCCCACGGGACCCACGACCTCCATTTTACAATCCGAAAGTTCCTAAAGGTTCCCCAAGGTCTAAGATACCCGTCTCGCAAGTTTGGTCCGAAACGGACGGTTAGATCGCTTACGATCGCACAATCGGACGGTTAATATAAAACACAAACTTTAAGTTATTGAATCGGAATATCCGGGGTTCCGATTCACAATCCGCGAAATCCTATACGATCCTAGGAATACCTAGAACAACATATTTTAATTTGGGAAGGATCTAACGGTCGGAACCTATCGAACCCGGATAACGCACAATATGCGAAAATCCGTT